>NW_026690072.1:0-81318 GCF_943734765.1 Anopheles ziemanni
AATGTGTTTGAATGTGTTTGGAAGTACGTAGAAACTGCTTCGAAGCACCTTAGAATGTGTTTGAATGTGTTTGGAAGTACGTAGAAAGTGCTTCGAAGCACCGTAGAATGTGTTTGAATGTGTTTGGAAGTACGTAGAAACTGCTTCGAAGCACCTTATAATGTGCTTGAATGTGTTTGAAAGTACGTAGAAACTGCTTCGAAGCACCTTAGAAGGTGTTTGAATGTGTTTGGAAGTACGTAGAAACTGCTTCGAAGCACCTTAGAAGGTGTTTGAATGTGTTTGGAAGTACGTAGAAACTGCTTCGAAGCACCTTAGAAAGTGTTTGAATGTGTTTGGAAGTACGTAGAAACTGCTTCGAAGCACCTTAGAATGTGTTTGAATGTGTTTGGAAGTACGTAGAAACTGCTTCGAAGCACCTTAGAATGTGTTTGAATATGTTTGGAAGTACGTAGAAACTGCTTCGAAGCACCTTATAATGTGTTTGAATGTGTTTGAAAGTACGTAGAAACTGCTTCGAAGCACCTTAGAATGTGTTTGAATGTGTTTGAAAGTACGTAGAAACTGCTTCGAAGCACCTTAGAAAGTGTTTGAATGTGTTTGGAAGTACGTAGAAACTGCTTCGAAGCACCTTAGAATGTGTTTGAATATGTTTGGAAGTACGTAGAAACTGCTTCGAAGCACCTTAGAATGTGCTTGAATGTGTTTGAAAGTACGTAGAAACTGCTTCAAAGCACCTTAGAAAGTGTTTGAATGTGTTTGGAAGTACGTAGAAACTGCTTCGAAGCACCTTAGAATGTGTTTGAATGTGTTTGGAAGTACGTAGAAAGTGCTTCGAAGCACCGTAGAATGTGTTTGAATGTGTTTGGAAGTACGTAGAAACTGCTTCGAAGCACCTTATAATGTGCTTGAATGTGTTTGAAAGTACGTAGAAACTGCTTCGAAGCACCTTAGAATGTGTTTGAATGTGTTTGAAAGTACGTAGAAACTGCTTCGAAGCACCTTAGAAAGTGTTTGAATGTGTTTGGAAGTACGTAGAAACTGCTTCGAAGCACCTTAGAATGTGTTTGAATATGTTTGGAAGTACGTAGAAACTGCTTCGAAGCACCTTAGAATGTGCTTGAATGTGTTTGAAAGTACGTAGAAACTGCTTCGAAGCACCTTAGAAGGTGTTTGAATGTGTTTGGAAGTACGTAGAAACTGCTTCGAAGCACCTTAGAAAGTGTTTGAATGTGTTTGGAAGTACGTAGAAACTGCTTCGAAGCACCTTAGAAGGTGTTTGAATGTGTTTGGAAGTACGTAGAAACTGCTTCGAAGCACCTTAGAAGGTGTTTGAATGTGTTTGGAAGTACGTAGAAACTGCTTCGAAGCACCTTAGAAAGTGTTTGAATGTGTTTGGAAGTACGTAGAAACTGCTTCGAAGCACCTTAGAATGTGTTTGAATGTGTTTGGAAGTACGTAGAAACTGCTTCGAAGCACCTTAGAATGTGTTTGAATATGTTTGGAAGTACGTAGAAACTGCTTCGAAGCACCTTATAATGTGTTTGAATGTGTTTGAAAGTACGTAGAAACTGCTTCGAAGCACCTTAGAATGTGTTTGAATGTGTTTGAAAGTACGTAGAAACTGCTTCGAAGCACCTTAGAATGTGTTTGAATGTGTTTGGAAGTACGTAGAAACTGCTTCGAAGCACCTAAGAAGGTGTTTGAATGTGTTTGGAAGTACGTAGAAACTGCTTCGAAGCACCTTAGAATGTGTTTGAATGTGTTTGGAAGTACGTAGAAAGTGCTTCGAAGCACCGTAGAATGTGTTTGAATGTGTTTGGAAGTACGTAGAAACTGCTTCGAAGCACCTTATAATGTGCTTGAATGTGTTTGAAAGTACGTAGAAACTGCTTCGAAGCACCTTAGAATGTGTTTGAATGTGTTTGGAAGTACGTAGAAACTGCTTCGAAGCACCTTAGAATGTGTTTGAATGTGTTTGGAAGTACGTAGAAACTGCTTCGAAGCACCTTATAATGTGCTTGAATGTGTTTGAAAGTACGTAGAAACTGCTTCGAAGCACCTTAGAATGTGTTTGAATGTGTTTGGAAGTACGTAGAAACTGCTTCGAAGCACCTTAGAATGTGTTTGAATGTGTTTGGAAGTACGTAGAAAGTGCTTCGAAGCACCGTAGAATGTGTTTGAATGTGTTTGGAAGTACGTAGAAACTGCTTCGAAGCACCTTATAATGTGCTTGAATGTGTTTGAAAGTACGTAGAAACTGCTTCGAAGCACCTTAGAAGGTGTTTGAATGTGTTTGGAAGTACGTAGAAACTGCTTCGAAGCACCTTAGAAGGTGTTTGAATGTGTTTGGAAGTACGTAGAAACTGCTTCGAAGCACCTTAGAAAGTGTTTGAATGTGTTTGGAAGTACGTAGAAACTGCTTCGAAGCACCTTAGAATGTGTTTGAATGTGTTTGGAAGTACGTAGAAACTGCTTCGAAGCACCTTAGAATGTGTTTGAATATGTTTGGAAGTACGTAGAAACTGCTTCGAAGCACCTTATAATGTGTTTGAATGTGTTTGAAAGTACGTAGAAACTGCTTCGAAGCACCTTAGAATGTGTTTGAATGTGTTTGAAAGTACGTAGAAACTGCTTCGAAGCACCTTAGAAAGTGTTTGAATGTGTTTGGAAGTACGTAGAAACTGCTTCGAAGCACCTTAGAATGTGTTTGAATATGTTTGGAAGTACGTAGAAACTGCTTCGAAGCACCTTAGAATGTGCTTGAATGTGTTTGAAAGTACGTAGAAACTGCTTCGAAGCACCTTAGAAAGTGTTTGAATGTGTTTGGAAGTACGTAGAAACTGCTTCGAAGCACCTTAGAATGTGTTTGAATGTGTTTGGAAGTACGTAGAAAGTGCTTCGAAGCACCTTAGAATGTGTTTGAATGTGTTTGGAAGTACGTAGAAACTGCTTCGAAGCACCTTAGAATGTGCTTGAATGTGTTTGAAAGTACGTAGAAACTGCTTCGAAGCACCTTAGAAGGTGTTTGAATGTGTTTGGAAGTACGTAGAAACTGCTTCGAAGCACCTTAGAAGGTGTTTGAATGTGTTTGGAAGTACGTAGAAACTGCTTCGAAGCACCTTAGAAAGTGTTTGAATGTGTTTGGAAGTACGTAGAAACTGCTTCGAAGCACCTTAGAATGTGTTTGAATGTGTTTGGAAGTACGTAGAAACTGCTTCGAAGCACCTTAGAATGTGTTTGAATATGTTTGGAAGTACGTAGAAACTGCTTCGAAGCACCTTATAATGTGTTTGAATGTGTTTGAAAGTACGTAGAAACTGCTTCGAAGCACCTTAGAATGTGTTTGAATGTGTTTGAAAGTACGTAGAAACTGCTTCGAAGCACCTTATAATGTGTTTGAATGTGTTTGGAAGTACGTAGAAACTGCTTCGAAGCACCTAAGAAGGTGTTTGAATGTGTTTGGAAGTACGTAGAAACTGCTTCGAAGCACCTTAGAATGTGTTTGAATGTGTTTGGAAGTACGTAGAAAGTGCTTCGAAGCACCGTAGAATGTGTTTGAATGTGTTTGGAAGTACGTAGAAACTGCTTCGAAGCACCTTATAATGTGCTTGAATGTGTTTGAAAGTACGTAGAAACTGCTTCGAAGCACCTTAGAATGTGTTTGAATGTGTTTGGAAGTACGTAGAAACTGCTTCGAAGCACCTTAGAATGTGTTTGAATGTGTTTGGAAGTACGTAGAAACTGCTTCGAAGCACCTTATAATGTGCTTGAATGTGTTTGAAAGTACGTAGAAACTGCTTCGAAGCACCTTAGAATGTGTTTGAATGTGTTTGGAAGTACGTAGAAACTGCTTCGAAGCACCTTAGAATGTGTTTGAATGTGTTTGGAAGTACGTAGAAAGTGCTTCGAAGCACCGTAGAATGTGTTTGAATGTGTTTGGAAGTACGTAGAAACTGCTTCGAAGCACCTTATAATGTGCTTGAATGTGTTTGGAAGTACGTAGAAACTGCTTCGAAGCACCTTAGAAGGTGTTTGAATGTGTTTGGAAGTACGTAGAAACTGCTTCGAAGCACCTTAGAAGGTGTTTGAATGTGTTTGGAAGTACGTAGAAACTGCTTCGAAGCACCTTAGAAAGTGTTTGAATGTGTTTGGAAGTACGTAGAAACTGCTTCGAAGCACCTTAGAATGTGTTTGAATATGTTTGGAAGTACGTAGAAACTGCTTCGAAGCACCTTATAATGTGTTTGAATGTGTTTGAAAGTACGTAGAAACTGCTTCGAAGCACCTTAGAATGTGTTTGAATGTGTTTGAAAGTACGTAGAAACTGCTTCGAAGCACCTTAGAATGTGTTTGAATGTGTTTGGAAGTACGTAGAAACTGCTTCGAAGCACCTTATAATGTGCTTGAATGTGTTTGGAAGTACGTAGAAACTGCTTCGAAGCACCTTAGAAAGTGTTTGAATGTGTTTGGAAGTACGTAGAAACTGCTTCGAAGCACCTTAGAATGTGTTTGAATGTGTTTGGAAGTACGTAGAAACTGCTTCGAAGCACCTTAGAATGTGTTTGAATGTGTTTGGAAGTACGTAGAAACTGCTTCGAAGCACCTTAGAATGTGTTTGAATGTGTTTGGAAGTACGTAGAAAGTGCTTCGAAGCACCGTAGAATGTGTTTGAATGTGTTTGGAAGTACGTAGAAACTGCTTCGAAGCACCTTATAATGTGCTTGAATGTGTTTGAAAGTACGTAGAAACTGCTTCGAAGCACCTTAGAAGGTGTTTGAATGTGTTTGGAAGTACGTAGAAACTGCTTCGAAGCACCTTAGAAGGTGTTTGAATGTGTTTGGAAGTACGTAGAAACTGCTTCGAAGCACCTTAGAAAGTGTTTGAATGTGTTTGGAAGTACGTAGAAACTGCTTCGAAGCACCTTAGAATGTGTTTGAATGTGTTTGGAAGTACGTAGAAACTGCTTCGAAGCACCTTAGAATGTGTTTGAATATGTTTGGAAGTACGTAGAAACTGCTTCGAAGCACCTTATAATGTGTTTGAATGTGTTTGAAAGTACGTAGAAACTGCTTCGAAGCACCTTAGAATGTGTTTGAATGTGTTTGAAAGTACGTAGAAACTGCTTCGAAGCACCTTAGAAAGTGTTTGAATGTGTTTGGAAGTACGTAGAAACTGCTTCGAAGCACCTTAGAATGTGTTTGAATATGTTTGGAAGTACGTAGAAACTGCTTCGAAGCACCTTAGAATGTGCTTGAATGTGTTTGAAAGTACGTAGAAACTGCTTCGAAGCACCTTAGAAAGTGTTTGAATGTGTTTGGAAGTACGTAGAAACTGCTTCGAAGCACCTTAGAATGTGTTTGAATGTGTTTGGAAGTACGTAGAAAGTGCTTCGAAGCACCGTAGAATGTGTTTGAATGTGTTTGGAAGTACGTAGAAACTGCTTCGAAGCACCTTATAATGTGCTTGAATGTGTTTGAAAGTACGTAGAAACTGCTTCGAAGCACCTTAGAAGGTGTTTGAATGTGTTTGGAAGTACGTAGAAACTGCTTCGAAGCACCTTAGAAGGTGTTTGAATGTGTTTGGAAGTACGTAGAAACTGCTTCGAAGCACCTTAGAAAGTGTTTGAATGTGTTTGGAAGTACGTAGAAACTGCTTCGAAGCACCTTAGAATGTGTTTGAATGTGTTTGGAAGTACGTAGAAACTGCTTCGAAGCACCTTAGAATGTGTTTGAATATGTTTGGAAGTACGTAGAAACTGCTTCAAAGCACCTTATAATGTGTTTGAATGTGTTTGAAAGTACGTAGAAACTGCTTCGAAGCACCTTAGAATGTGTTTGAATGTGTTTGAAAGTACGTAGAAACTGCTTCGAAGCACCTTAGAATGTGTTTGAATGTGTTTGGAAGTACGTAGAAACTGCTTCGAAGCACCTAAGAAGGTGTTTGAATGTGTTTGGAAGTACGTAGAAACTGCTTCGAAGCACCTTAGAATGTGTTTGAATGTGTTTGGAAGTACGTAGAAACTGCTTCGAAGCACCTTAGAATGTGTTTGAATATGTTTGGAAGTACGTAGAAACTGCTTCGAAGCACCTTATAATGTGTTTGAATGTGTTTGAAAGTACGTAGAAACTGCTTCGAAGCACCTTAGAATGTGTTTGAATGTGTTTGGAAGTACGTAGAAACTGCTTCGAAGCACCTTATAATGTGTTTGAATGTGTTTGAAAGTACGTAGAAACTGCTTCGAAGCACCTTAGAAAGTGTTTGAATGTGTTTGGAAGTACGTAGAAACTGCTTCGAAGCACCTTAGAATGTGTTTGAATGTGTTTGGAAGTACGTAGAAACTGCTTCGAAGCACCTTATAATGTGTTTGAATGTGTTTGAAAGTACGTAGAAACTGCTTCGAAGCACCTTAGAATGTGTTTGAATGTGTTTGGAAGTACGTAGAAACTGCTTCGAAGCACCTTAGAATGTGTTTGAATATGTTTGGAAGTACGTAGAAACTGCTTCGAAGCACCTTAGAATGTGTTTGAATGTGTTTGGAAGTACGTAGAAACTGCTTCGAAGCACCTTAGAATGTGTTTGAATGTGTTTGGAAGTACGTAGAAACTGCTTCGAAGCACCTTAGAAGGTGCTTGAATGTGTTTGGAAGTACGTAGAAACTGCTTCGAAGCACCTTAGAAAGTGTTTGACTGTGTTTGGAAGTACGTAGAAACTGCTTCGAAGCACCTTAGAATGTGTTTGAATGTGTTTGGAAGTACGTAGAAACTGCTTCGAAGCACCTTAGAATGTGTTTGAATATGTTTGGAAGTACGTAGAAACTGCTTCGAAGCACCTTATAATGTGTTTGAATGTGTTTGAAAGTACGTAGAAACTGCTTCGAAGCACCTTAGAATGTGTTTGAATGTGTTTGGAAGTACGTAGAAACTGCTTCGAAGCACCTTATAATGTGTTTGAATGTGTTTGAAAGTACGTAGAAACTGCTTCGAAGCACCTTAGAATGTGTTTGAATGTGTTTGGAAGTACGTAGAAACTGCTTCGAAGCACCTTAGAATGTGTTTGAATGTGTTTGGAAGTACGTAGAAACTGCTTCGAAGCACCTTAGAATGTGTTTGAATGTGTTTGGAAGTACGTAGAAACTGCTTCGAAGCACCTTAGAATGTGTTTGAATGTGTTTGGAAGTACGTAGAAACTGCATCGAAGCATCTTAAAAGATGTTTGAATGTGTTTGGAAGTACGTAGAAACTGCTTCGAAGCACCTTAGAAGGTGTTTGAATGTGTTTGGAAGTACGTAGAAACTGCTTCGAAGCACCTTAGAATGTGTTTGAATGTGTTTGGAAGTACGTAGAAACTGCTTCGAAGCACCTTATAATGTGCTTGAATGTGTTTGGAAGTACGTAGAAACTGCTTCGAAGCACCTTAGAAAGTGTTTGAATGTGTTTGGAAGTACGTAGAAACTGCTTCGAAGCACCTTAGAATGTGTTTGAATATGTTTGGAAGTACGTAGAAACTGCTTCGAAGCACCTTAGAATGTGTTTGAATATGTTTGGAAGTACGTAGAAACTGCTTCGAAGCACCTTATAATGTGTATGAATGTGTTTGGAAGTACGTAGAAACTGCTTCGAAGCACCTTATAATGTGTTTGAATGTGTTTGGAAGTACGTAGAAACTGCTTCGAAGCACCTTAGAATGTGTTTGAATATGTTTGGAAGTACGTAGAAACTGCTTCGAAGCACCTTATAATGTGTTTGAATGTGTTTGAAAGTACGTAGAAACTGCTTCGAAGCACCTTAGAATGTGTTTGAATGTGTTTGGAAGTACGTAGAAACTGCTTCGAAGCACCTTATAATGTGCTTGAATGTGTTTGAAAGTACGTAGAAACTGCTTCGAAGCACCTTAGAAAGTGTTTGAATGTGTTTGGAAGTACGTAGAAACTGCTTCGAAGCACCTTAGAATGTGTTTGAATATGTTTGGAAGTACGTAGAAACTGCTTCGAAGCACCTTAGAAAGTGTTTGAATGTGTTTGGAAGTACGTAGAAACTGCTTCGAAGCACCTTAGAATGTGTTTGAATGTGTTTGGAAGTACGTAGAAACTGCTTCGAAGCACCTTAGAATGTGTTTGAATATGTTTGGAAGTACGTAGAAACTGCTTCGAAGCACCTTATAATGTGTTTGAATGTGTTTGAAAGTACGTAGAAACTGCTTCGAAGCACCTTAGAATGTGTTTGAATGTGTTTGAAAGTACGTAGAAACTGCTTCGAAGCACCTTAGAATGTGTTTGAATGTGTTTGGAAGTACGTAGAAACTGCTTCGAAGCACCTAAGAAGGTGTTTGAATGTGTTTGGAAGTACGTAGAAACTGGTTCGAAGCACCTTAGAATGTGTTTGAATATGTTTGGAAGTACGTAGAAACTGCTTCGAAGCACCTTATAATGTGTTTGAATGTGTTTGAAAGTACGTAGAAACTGCTTCGAAGCACCTTAGAATGTGTTTGAATGTGTTTGGAAGTACGTAGAAACTGCTTCGAAGCACCTTATAATGTGCTTGAATGTGTTTGAAAGTACGTAGAAACTGCTTCGAAGCACCTTAGAAAGTGTTTGAATGTGTTTGGAAGTACGTAGAAACTGCTTCGAAGCACCTTAGAATGTGTTTGAATGTGTTTGGAAGTACGTAGAAACTGCTTCGAAGCACCTTAGAATGTGTTTGAATATGTTTGGAAGTACGTAGAAACTGCTTCGAAGCACCTTATAATGTGTTTGAATGTGTTTGAAAGTACGTAGAAACTGCTTCGAAGCACCTTAGAATGTGTTTGAATGTGTTTGAAAGTACGTAGAAACTGCTTCGAAGCACCTTAGAATGTGTTTGAATGTGTTTGGAAGTACGTAGAAACTGCTTCGAAGCACCTTATAATGTGTTTGAATGTGTTTGGAAGTACGTAGAAACTGCTTCGAAGCACCTTAGAATGTGTTTGAATATGTTTGGAAGTACGTAGAAACTGCTTCGAAGCACCTTATAATGTGTTTGAATGTGTTTGAAAGTACGTAGAAACTGCTTCGAAGCACCTTAGAATGTGTTTGAATGTGTTTGGAAGTACGTAGAAACTGCTTCGAAGCACCTTATAATGTGCTTGAATGTGTTTGAAAGTACGTAGAAACTGCTTCGAAGCACCTTAGAAAGTGTTTGAATGTGTTTGGAAGTACGTAGAAACTGCTTCGAAGCACCTTAGAAGGTGTTTGAATGTGTTTGGAAGTACGTAGAAACTGCTTCGAAGCACCTTAGAAAGTGTTTGAATGTGTTTGGAAGTACGTAGAAACTGCTTCGAAGCACCTTAGAATGTGTTTGAATGTGTTTGGAAGTACGTAGAAACTGCTTCGAAGCACCTTAGAATGTGTTTAAATATGTTTGGAAGTACGTAGAAACTGCTTCGAAGCACCTTATAGTGTGTTTGAATGTGTTTGAAAGTACGTAGAAACTGCTTCGAAGCACCTTAGAATGTGTTTGAATGTGTTTGAAAGTACGTAGAAACTGCTTCGAAGCACCTTAGAATGTGTTTGAATGTGTTTGGAAGTACGTAGAAACTGCTTCGAAGCACCTAAGAAGGTGTTTGAATGTGTTTGAAAGTACGTAGAAACTGCTTCGAAGCACCTTATAATGTGTTTGAATGTGTTTGGAAGTACGTAGAAACTGCTTCGAAGCACCTTAGAAGATGTTTGAATGTGTTTGGAAGTACGTAGAAACTGCTTCGAAGCACCTTAGAATGTGTTTGAGTGTGTTTGGAAGTACGTAGAAACTGCTTCGAAGCACCTTATAATGTGTTTGAATGTGTTTGAAAGTACGTAGAAACTGCTTCGAAGCACCTTATAATGTGTTTGAATGTGTTTGGAAGTACGTAGAAACTGCTTCGAAGCACCTTAGAAAGTGTTTGAATGTGTTTGAAAGTACGTAGAAACTGCTTCGAAGCACCTTAGAAGGTGTTTGAATGTGTTTGGAAGTACGTAGAAACTGCTTCGAAGCACCTTAGAATGTGTTTGAATGTGTTTGAAAGTACGTAGAAACTGCTTCGAAGCACCTTAGAAGGTGTTTGAATGTGTTTGGAAGTACGTAGAAACTGCTTCGAAGCACCTTAGAATGTGTTTGAATGTGTTTGGAAGTACGTAGAAAGTGCTTCGAAGCACCGTAGAATGTGTTTGAATGTGTTTGGAAGTACGTAGAAACTGCTTCGAAGCACCTTATAATGTGCTTGAATGTGTTTGAAAGTACGTAGAAACTGCTTCGAAGCACCTTAGAATGTGTTTGAATGTGTTTGGAAGTACGTAGAAAGTGCTTCGAAGCACCGTAGAATGTGTTTGAATGTGTTTGGAAGTACGTAGAAACTGCTTCGAAGCACCTTATAATGTGCTTGAATGTGTTTGAAAGTACGTAGAAACTGCTTCGAAGCACCTTAGAATGTGTTTGAATGTGTTTGGAAGTACGTAGAAACTGCTTCGAAGCACCTTAGAAGGTGTTTGAATGTGTTTGGAAGTACGTAGAAACTGCTTCGAAGCACCTTATAATGTGTTTGAATGTGTTTGAAAGTACGTAGAAACTGCTTCGAAGCAACTTATAATGTGTTTGAATGTGTTTGGAAGTACGTAGAAACTGCTTCGAAGCACCTTAGAAGATGTTTGAATGTGTTTGGAAGTACGTAGAAACTGCTTCGAAGCACCTTAGAATGTGTTTGAATGTGTTTGGAAATACGCAGAAACTGCTTCGAAGCACCTTAGAAAGTGTTTGAATTTGTTTGGAAGTACGTAGAAACTGCTTCGAAGCACCTTAGAATGTGTTTGAGTGTGTTTGGAAGTACGTAGAAACTGCTTCGAAGCACCTTAGAAAGTGTTTGAATGTGTTTGGAAGTACGTAGAAACTGCTTCGAAGCACCTTATAATGTGTTTGAATGTGTTTGGAAGTACGTAGAAACTGCTTCGAAGCACCTTAGAAGGTGTTTGAATGTGTTTGGAAGTACGTAGAAGCTGCTTCGAAGCACCTTTAAAGGTGTTTGAATGTGTTTGAAAGTACGTAGAAACTGCTTCGAAGCACCTTAGAATGTGTTTGAATGTGTTTGGAAGTACGTAGAAACTGCTTCGAAGCACCTTATAATGTGTTTGAATGTGTTTGGAAGTACGTAGAAGCTGCTTCGAAGCACCTTATAATGTGTTTGAATGTGTTTGAAAGTACGTAGAAACTGCTTCGAAGCACCTTATAATGTGTTTGAATGTGTTTGGAAGTACGTAGAAACTGCTTCGAAGCACCTTAGAAGATGTTTGAATGTGTTTGGAAGTACGTAGAAACTGCTTCGAAGCACCTTAGAAAGTGTTTGAATGTGTTTGGAAGTACGTAGAAACTGCTTCGAAGCACCTTAGAATGTGTTTGAATGTGTTTGGAAGTACGTAGAAACTGCTTCGAAGCACCTTATAATGTGTTTGAATGTGTTTGGAAGTACGTAGAAACTGCTTCGAAGCACCTTATAATGTGTTTGAATGTGTTTGAAAGTACGTAGAAACTGCTTCGAAGCACCTTATAATGTGTTTGAATGTGTTTGAAAGTACGTAGAAACTGCTTCGAAGCACCTTATAATGTGTTTGAATGTGTTTGGAAGTACGTAGAAACTGCTTCGAAGCACCTTAGAAGATGTTTGAATGTGTTTGGAAGTACGTAGAAACTGCTTCGAAGCACCTTAGAATGTGTTTGAGTGTGTTTGGAAGTACGTAGAAACTGCTTCGAAGCACCTTAGAATGTGTTTGAATGTGTTTGGAAGTACGTAGAAACTGCTTCGAAGCACCTTATAATGTGTTTGAATGTGTTTGGAAGTACGTAGAAACTGCTTCGAAGCACCTTATAATGTGTTTGAATGTGTTTGGAAGTACGTAGAAGCTGCTTCGAAGCACCTTATAATGTGTTTGAATGTGTTTGAAAGTACGTAGAAACTGCTTCGAAGCACCTTATAATGTGTTTGAATGTGTTTGGAAGTACGTAGAAACTGCTTCGAAGCACCTTAGAAGATGTTTGAATGTGTTTGGAAGTACGTAGAAACTGCTTCGAAGCACCTTAGAAAGTGTTTGAATGTGTTTGGAAGTACGTAGAAACTGCTTCGAAGCACCTTAGAATGTGTTTGAATGTGTTTGGAAGTACGTAGAAGCTGCTTCGAAGCACCTTATAATGTGTTTGAATGTGTTTGAAAGTACGTAGAAACTGCTTCGAAGCACCTTATAATGTGTTTGAATGTGTTTGAAAGTACGTAGAAACTGCTTCGAAGCACCTTAGAAAGTGTTTGAATGTGTTTGAAAGTACGTAGAAACTGCTTCGAAGCACCTTATAATGTGTTTGAATGTGTTTGGAAGTACGTAGAAACTGCTTCGAAGCACCTTAGAAGATGTTTGAATGTGTTTGGAAGTACGTAGAAACTGCTTCGAAGCACCTTATAATGTGTTTGAATGTGTTTGGAAGTACGTAGAAACTGCTTCGAAGCACCTTATAATGTGTTTGAATGTGTTTGGAAGTACGTAGAAACTGCTTCGAAGCACCTTATAATGTGTTTGAATGTGTTTGAAAGTACGTAGAAACTGCTTCGAAGCACCTTATAATGTGTTTGAATGTGTTTGAAAGTACGTAGAAACTGCTTCGAAGCACCTTATAATGTGTTTGAATGTGTTTGGAAGTACGTAGAAACTGCTTCGAAGCACCTTAGAAAGTGTTTGAATGTGTTTGGAAGTACGTAGAAACTGCTTCGAAGCACCTTATAATGTGTTTGAATGTGTTTGAAAGTACGTAGAAACTGCTTCGAAGCACCTTATAATGTGTTTGAATGTGTTTGGAAGTACGTAGAAGCTGCTTCGAAGCACCTTATAATGTGTTTGAATGTGTTTGAAAGTACGTAGAAACTGCTTCGAAGCACCTTATAATGTGTTTGAATGTGTTTGGAAGTACGTAGAAACTGCTTCGAAGCACCTTAGAAAGTGTTTGAATGTGTTTGGAAGTACGTAGAAACTGCTTCGAAGCACCTTAGAAGATGTTTGAATGTGTTTGGAAGTACGTAGAAACTGCTTCGAAGCACCTTATAATGTGTTTGAATGTGTTTGGAAGTACGTAGAAACTGCTTCGAAGCACCTTATAATGTGTTTGAATGTGTTTGAAAGTACGTAGAAACTGCTTCGAAGCACCTTATAATGTGTTTGAATGTGTTTGAAAGTACGTAGAAACTGCTTCGAAGCACCTTATAATGTGTTTGAATGTGTTTGGAAGTACGTAGAAGCTGCTTCGAAGCACCTTATAATGTGTTTGAATGTGTTTGAAAGTACGTAGAAACTGCTTCGAAGCACCTTATAATGTGTTTGAATGTGTTTGGAAGTACGTAGAAACTGCTTCGAAGCACCTTAGAAAGTGTTTGAATGTGTTTGGAAGTACGTAGAAACTGCTTCGAAGCACCTTATAATGTGTTTGAATGTGTTTGAAAGTACGTAGAAACTGCTTCGAAGCACCTTATAATGTGTTTGAATGTGTTTGAAAGTACGTAGAAACTGCTTCGAAGCACCTTATAATGTGTTTGAATGTGTTTGAAAGTACGTAGAAACTGCTTCGAAGCACCTTATAATGTGTTTGAATGTGTTTGGAAGTACGTAGAAACTGCTTCGAAGCACCTTAGAAGATGTTTGAATGTGTTTGGAAGTACGTAGAAACTGCTTCGAAGCACCTTAGAAAGTGTTTGAATGTGTTTGGAAGTACGTAGAAGCTGCTTCGAAGCACCTTTAAAGGTGTTTGAATGTGTTTGAAAGTACGTAGAAACTGCTTCGAAGCACCTTAGAATGTGTTTGAATGTGTTTGGAAGTACGTAGAAACTGCTTCGAAGCACCTTATAATGTGTTTGAATGTGTTTGGAAGTACGTAGAAACTGCTTCGAAGCACCTTAGAAGATGTTTGAATGTGTTTGGAAGTACGTAGAAACTGCTTCGAAGCACCTTAGAAAGTGTTTGAATGTGTTTGGAAGTACGTAGAAACTGCTTCGAAGCACCTTATAATGTGTTTGAATGTGTTTGGAAGTACGTAGAAACTGCTTCGAAGCACCTTAGAAGATGTTTGAATGTGTTTGGAAGTACGTAGAAACTGCTTCGAAGCACCTTAGAAAGTGTTTGAATGTGTTTGGAAGTACGTAGAAACTGCTTCGAAGCACCTTATAATGTGTTTGAATGTGTTTGGAAGCACGTGGAAACTGCTTCGAAGCACCTTAGAAGATGTTTGAATGTGTTTGGAAGTACGTAGAAACTGCTTCGAAGCACCTTAGAAAGTGTTTGAATGTGTTTGGAAGTACGTAGAAACTGCTTCGAAGCACCTTATAATGTGTTTGAATGTGTTTGGAAGCACGTGGAAACTGCTTCGAAGCACCTTAGAAGATGTTTGAATGTGTTTGGAAGTACGTAGAAACTGCTTCGAAGCACCTTAGAAAGTGTTTGAATGTGTTTGGAAGTACGTAGAAACTGCTTCGAAGCACCTTATAATGTGTTTGAATGTGTTTGGAAGCACGTGGAAACTGCTTCGAAGCACCTTATAATGTGTTTGAATGTGTTTGGAAGTACGTAGAAACTGCTTCGAAGCACCTTATAATGTGTTTGAATGTGTTTGAAAGTACGTAGAAACTGCTTCGAAGCACCTTATAATGTGTTTGAATGTGTTTGAAAGTATGTAGAAACTGCTTCGAAGCACCTTATAATGTGTTTGAATGTGTTTGAAAGTACGTAGAAACTGCTTCGAAGCACCTTATAATGTGTTTGAATGTGTTTGGAAGTACGTAGAAACTGCTTCGAAGCACCTTAGAAGATGTTTGAATGTGTTTGGAAGTACGTAGAAACTGCTTCGAAGCACCTTAGAAAGTGTTTGAATGTGTTTGGAAGTACGTAGAAACTGCTTCGAAGCACCTTAGAATGTGTTTGAATGTGTTTGGAAGTACGTAGAAACTGCTTCGAAGCACCTTATAATGTGTTTGAATGTGTTTGGAAGTACGTAGAAACTGCTTCGAAGCACCTTATAATGTGTTTGAATGTGTTTGAAAGTACGTAGAAACTGCTTCGAAGCACCTTATAATGTGTTTGAATGTGTTTGAAAGTACGTAGAAACTGCTTCGAAGCACCTTATAATGTGTTTGAATGTGTTTGAAAGTACGTAGAAACTGCTTCGAAGCACCTTATAATGTGTTTGAATGTGTTTGAAAGTACGTAGAAACTGCTTCGAAGCACCTTATAATGTGTTTGAATGTGTTTGAAAGTACGTAGAAACTGCTTCGAAGCACCTTATAATGTGTTTGAATGTGTTTGAAAGTACGTAGAAACTGCTTCGAAGCACCTTAGAATGTGTTTGAATGTGTTTGGAAGTACGTAGAAACTGCTTCGAAGCACCTTAGAAGATGTTTGAATGTGTTTGGAAGTACGTAGAAACTGCTTCGAAGCACCTTAGAAAGTGTTTGAATGTGTTTGGAAGTACGTAGAAGCTGCTTCGAAGCACCTTTAAAGGTGTTTGAATGTGTTTGAAAGTACGTAGAAACTGCTTCGAAGCACCTTAGAATGTGTTTGAATGTGTTTGGAAGTACGTAGAAACTGCTTCGAAGCACCTTATAATGTGTTTGAATGTGTTTGGAAGTACGTAGAAACTGCTTCGAAGCACCTTAGAAGATGTTTGAATGTGTTTGGAAGTACGTAGAAACTGCTTCGAAGCACCTTAGAAAGTGTTTGAATGTGTTTGGAAGTACGTAGAAACTGCTTCGAAGCACCTTATAATGTGTTTGAATGTGTTTGGAAGTACGTAGAAACTGCTTCGAAGCACCTTAGAAGATGTTTGAATGTGTTTGGAAGTACGTAGAAACTGCTTCGAAGCACCTTAGAATGTGTTTGAATGTGTTTGGAAGTACGTAGAAACTGCTTCGAAGCACCTTATAATGTGTTTGAATGTGTTTGGAAGTACGTAGAAACTGCTTCGAAGCACCTTAGAAGATGTTTGAATGTGTTTGGAAGTACGTAGAAACTGCTTCGAAGCACCTTAGAATGTGTTTGAATGTGTTTGGAAGTACGTAGAAACTGCTTCGAAGCACCTTATAATGTGTTTGAATGTGTTTGGAAGTACGTAGAAACTGCTTCGAAGCACCTTAGAAGATGTTTGAATGTGTTTGGAAGTACGTAGAAACTGCTTCGAAGCACCTTAGAAAGTGTTTGAATGTGTTTGGAAGTACGTAGAAACTGCTTCGAAGCACCTTATAATGTGTTTGAATGTGTTTGGAAGCACGTGGAAACTGCTTCGAAGCACCTTAGAATGTGTTTGAATGTGTTTGGAAGTACGTAGAAACTGCTTCGAAGCACCTTATAATGTGTTTGAATGTGTTTGGAAGTACGTAGAAACTGCTTCGAAGCACCTTATAATGTGTTTGAATGTGTTTGGAAGTACGTAGAAACTGCTTCGAAGCACCTTATAATGTGTTTGAATGTGTTTGAAAGTACGTAGAAACTGCTTCGAAGCACCTTATAATGTGTTTGAATGTGTTTGGAAGTACGTAGAAACTGCTTCGAAGCACCTTAGAAGATGTTTGAATGTGTTTGGAAGTACGTAGAAACTGCTTCGAAGCACCTTAGAAAGTGTTTGAATGTGTTTGGAAGTACGTAGAAACTGCTTCGAAGCACCTTAGAATGTGTTTGAATGTGTTTGGAAGTACGTAGAAACTGCTTCGAAGCACCTTATAATGTGTTTGAATGTGTTTGGAAGTACGTAGAAACTGCTTCGAAGCACCTTATAATGTGTTTGAATGTGTTTGAAAGTACGTAGAAACTGCTTCGAAGCACCTTATAATGTGTTTGAATGTGTTTGAAAGTACGTAGAAACTGCTTCGAAGCACCTTATAATGTGTTTGAATGTGTTTGAAAGTACGTAGAAACTGCTTCGAAGCACCTTAGAAGGTGTTTGAATGTGTTTGGAAGTACGTAGAAACTGCTTCGAAGCACCTTAGAAGATGTTTGAATGTGTTTGGAAGTACGTAGAAACTGCTTCGAAGCACCTTAGAAAGTGTTTGAATGTGTTTGGAAGTACGTAGAAGCTGCTTCGAAGCACCTTTAAAGGTGTTTGAATGTGTTTGAAAGTACGTAGAAACTGCTTCGAAGCACCTTAGAATGTGTTTGAATGTGTTTGGAAGTACGTAGAAACTGCTTCGAAGCACCTTATAATGTGTTTGAATGTGTTTGGAAGTACGTAGAAGCTGCTTCGAAGCACCTTATAATGTGTTTGAATGTGTTTGAAAGTACGTAGAAACTGCTTCGAAGCACCTTATAATGTGTTTGAATGTGTTTGGAAGTACGTAGAAACTGCTTCGAAGCACCTTAGAAAATGTTTGAATGTGTTTGGAAGTACGTAGAAACTGCTTCGAAGCACCTTAGAAAGTGTTTGAATGTGTTTGGAAGTACGTAGAAACTGCTTCGAAGCACCTTATAATGTGTTTGAATGTGTTTGGAAGCACGTGGAAACTGCTTCGAAGCACCTTATAATGTGTTTGAATGTGTTTGGAAGTACGTAGAAACTGCTTCGAAGCACCTTATAATGTGTTTGAATGTGTTTGAAAGTACGTAGAAACTGCTTCGAAGCACCTTATAATGTGTTTGAATGTGTTTGAAAGTACGTAGAAACTGCTTCGAAGCACCTTATAATGTGTTTGAATGTGTTTGAAAGTACGTAGAAACTGCTTCGAAGCACCTTATAATGTGTTTGAATGTGTTTGGAAGTACGTAGAAACTGCTTCGAAGCACCTTAGAAGATGTTTGAATGTGTTTGGAAGTACGTAGAAACTGCTTCGAAGCACCTTAGAATGTGTTTGAGTGTGTTTGGAAGTACGTAGAAACTGCTTCGAAGCACCTTATAATGTGTTTGAATGTGTTTGGAAGTACGTAGAAACTGCTTCGAAGCACCTTATAATGTGTTTGAATGTGTTTGGAAGTACGTAGAAACTGCTTCGAAGCACCTTAGAAGATGTTTGAATGTGTTTGGAAGTACGTAGAAACTGCTTCGAAGCACCTTAGAAGATGTTTGAATGTGTTTGGAAGTACGTAGAAACTGCTTCGAAGCACCTTTAAAGGTGTTTGAATGTGTTTGAAAGTACGTAGAAACTGCTTCGAAGCACCTTAGAATGTGTTTGAATGTGTTTGGAAGTACGTAGAAACTGCTTCGAAGCACCTTATAATGTGTTTGAATGTGTTTGGAAGTACGTAGAAACTGCTTCGAAGCACCTTAGAAGATGTTTGAATGTGTTTGAAAGTACGTAGAAACTGCTTCGAAGCACCTTATAATGTGTTTGAATGTGTTTGGAAGTACGTAGAAACTGCTTCGAAGCACCTTAGAAAGTGTTTGAATGTGTTTGAAAGTACGTAGAAACTGCTTCGAAGCACCTTAGAAGGTGTTTGAATGTGTTTGGAAGTACGTAGAAACTGCTTCGAAGCACCTTAGAAGGTGTTTGAATGTGTTTGGAAGTACGTAGAAACTGCTTCGAAGCACCTTATAATGTGTTTGAATGTGTTTGAAAGTACGTAGAAACTGCTTCGAAGCACCTTATAATGTGTTTGAATGTGTTTGGAAGTACGTAGAAACTGCTTCGAAGCACCTTAGAATGTGTTTGAATGTGTTTGGAAATACGCAGAAACTGCTTCGAAGCACCTTAGAAAGTGTTTGAATGTGTTTGAAAGTACGTAGAAACTGCTTCGAAGCACCTTAGAATGTGTTTGAATGTGTTTGGAAGTACGTAGAAACTGCTTCGAAGCACCTTATAATGTGTTTGAATGTGTTTGAAAGTACGTAGAAACTGCTTCGAAGCACCTTAAAAGGTGCTTGAATGTGTTTGGAAGTACGTAGAAACTGCTTCGAAGCACCTTAGAAGGTGTTTGAATGTGTTTGGAAGTACGTAGAAGCTGCTTCGAAGCACCTTAAAAGGTGTTTGAATGTGTTTGAAAGTACGTAGAAACTGCTTCGAAGCACCTTAGAATGTGTTTGAATGTGTTTGGAAGTACGTAGAAACTGCTTCGAAGCACCTTAGAAAGTGTTTGAATGTGTTTGGAAGTACATAGAAACTGCTTCGAAGCACCTTAGAAAGTGTTTGAATGTGTTTGGAAGTACGTAGAAACTGCTTCGAAGCACCTTAGAAAGTGTTTGAATGTGTTTGGAAGCACGTAGAAACTGCTTCGAAGCACCTTATAATGTGTTTGAATGTGTTTGGAAGTACGTAGAAACTGCTTCGAAGCACCTTAGAAGGTGTTTGAATGTGTTTGGAAGTACGTAGAAACTGCTTCGAAGCACCTAAGAAGGTGTTTGAATGTGTTTGGAAGTACGTAGAAACTGCTTCGAAGCACCTTAGAAGGTGTTTGAATGTGTTTGGAAGTACGTAGAAACTGCTTCGAAGCACCTTAGAAGGTGTTTGAAAGTGTTTGGAAGTACGTAGAAACTGCTTCGAAGCACCTTAGAAGGTGTTTGAATGTGTTTGGAAGTACGTAGAAACTGCTTCGAAGCACCTTAGAAAGTGTTTGAATGTGTTTGAAAGTACAAGGAAACTGCTTCGAAGCACCTTAGAAAGTGTTTGAATGTGTTTGGAAGTACGTAGAAACTGCTTCGAAGCACCTTAGAAAGTGTTTGAATGTGTTTGGAAGTACGTAGAAACTGCTTCGAAGCACCTAAGAAGGTGTTTGAATGTGTTTGGAAGTACGTAGAAACTGCTTCGAAGCACCTTAGAAAGTGTTTGAATGTGTTTGGAAGTACGTAGAAACTGCTTCGAAGCACCTTAGAAGGTGTTTGAATGTGTTTGGAAGTACGTAGAAACTGCTTCGAAGCACCTTAGAAAGTGTTTGAATGTGTTTGGAAGTACGTAGAAACTGCTTCGAAGCACCTAAGAAGGTGTTTGAATGTGTTTGGAAGTACGTAGAAACTGCTTCGAAGCACCTTAGAAAGTGTTTGAATGTGTTTGGAAGTACGTAGAAACTGCTTCGAAGCACCTAAGAAGGTGTTTGAATGTGTTTGGAAGTACGTAGAAACTGCTTCGAAGCACCTAAGAAGGTGTTTGAATGTGTTTGGAAGTACGTAGAAACTGCTTCGAAGCACCTAAGAAGGTGTTTGAATGTGTTTGGAAGTACGTAGAAACTGCTTCGAAGCACCTTAGAAGGTGTTTGAATGTGTTTGGAAGTACGTAGAAACTGCTTCGAAGCACCTTAGAAAGTGTTTGAATGTGTTTGGAAGTACGTAGAAACTGCTTCGAAGCACCTTAGAAAGTGTTTGAATGTGTTTGGAAGTACGTAGAAACTGCTTCGAAGCACCTTAGAAAGTGTTTGAATGTGTTTGGAAGTACGTAGAGACTGCTTCGAAGCACCTTAGAAAGTGTTTGAATGTGTTTGGAAGTACGTAGAAACAGCTTCGAAGCACCTTAGAAGGTGTTTGAATGTGTTTGGAAGTACGTAGAAACTGCTTCGAAGCACCTTAGAAGGTGTTTGAAAGTGTTTGGAAGTACGTAGAAACTGCTTCGAAGCACCTTAGAAGGTGTTTGAATGTGTTTGGAAGTACGTAGAAACTGCTTCGAAGCACCTTAGAAAGTGTTTGAATGTGTTTGAAAGTACAAGGAAACTGCTTCGAAGCACCTTAGAAAGTGTTTGAATGTGTTTGGAAGTACGTAGAAACTGCTTCGAAGCACCTTAGAAAGTGTTTGAATGTGTTTGGAAGTACGTAGAAACTGCTTCGAAGCACCTAAGAAGGTGTTTGAATGTGTTTGGAAGTACGTAGAAACTGCTTCGAAGCACCTTAGAAAGTGTTTGAATGTGTTTGGAAGTACGTAGAAACTGCTTCGAAGCACCTTAGAAGGTGTTTGAATGTGTTTGGAAGTACGTAGAAACTGCTTCGAAGCACCTAAGAAGGTGTTTGAATGTGTTTGGAAGTACGTAGAAACTGCTTCGAAGCACCTTAGAAAGTGTTTGAATGTGTTTGGAAGTACGTAGAAACTGCTTCGAAGCACCTAAGAAGGTGTTTGAATGTGTTTGGAAGTACGTAGAAACTGCTTCGAAGCACCTTAGAAGGTGTTTGAATGTGTTTGGAAGAACGTAGAAACTGCTTCGAAGCACCTTAGAAAGTGTTTGAATGTGTTTGGAAGTACGTAGAAACTGCTTCGAAGCACCTTAGAAAGTGTTTGAATGTGTTTGGAAGTACGTAGAAACTGCTTCGAAGCACCTTAGAAAGTGTTTGAATGTGTTTGGAAGTACGTAGAGACTGCTTCGAAGCACCTTAGAAAGTGTTTGAATGTGTTTGGAAGTACGTAGAAACTGCTTCGAAGCACCTTAGAAGGTGTTTGAATGTGTTTGGAAGTACGTAGAAACTGCTTCGAAGCACCTAAGAAGGTGTTTGAATGTGTTTGGAAGTACGTAGAAACTGCTTCGAAGCACCTTAGAAGGTGTTTGAATGTGTTTGGAAGTACGTAGAAAATGCTTCGAAGCACCTAAGAAGGTGTTTGAATGTGTTTGGAAGTACGTAGAAACTGCTTCGAAGCACCTTAGAAAGTGTTTGAATGTGTTTGGAAGTACGTAGAAACTGCTTCGAAGCACCTTAGAAAGTGTTTGAATGTGTTTGGAAGTACGTAGAAACAGCTTCGAAGCACCTTAGAAGGTGTTTGAATGTGTTTGGAAGTACGTAGAAACTGCTTCGAAGCACCTTAGAAGGTGTTTGAATGTGTTTGGAAGTACGTAGAAACTGCTTCGAAGCACCTTAGAAGGTGTTTGAATGTGTTTGGAAGTACGTAGAAACTGCTTCGAAGCACCTTAGAAAGTGTTTGAATGTGTTTGAAAGTACAAGGAAACTGCTTCGAAGCACCTTAGAATGTGTTTGAATGTGTTTGGAAGTACGTAGAAACTGCTTCGAAGCACCTTAGAAAGTGTTTGAATGTGTTTGGAAGTACGTAGAAACTGCTTCGAAGCACCTAAGAAGGTGTTTGAATGTGTTTGGAAGTACGTAGAAACTGCTTCGAAGCACCTTAGAAAGTGTTTGAATGTGTTTGGAAGTACGTAGAAACTGCTTCGAAGCACCTTAGAAAGTGTTTGAATGTGTTTGGAAGTACGTAGAAACTGCTTCGAAGCACCTAAGAAGGTGTTTGAATGTGTTTGGAAGTACGTAGAAACTGCTTCGAAGCACCTAAGAAGGTGTTTGAATGTGTTTGGAAGTACGTAGAAACTGCTTCGAAGCACCTAAGAAGGTGTTTGAATGTGTTTGGAAGTACGTAGAAACTGCTTCGAAGCACCTAAGAAGGTGTTTGAATGTGTTTGGAAGTACGTAGAAACTGCTTCGAAGCACCTAAGAAGGTGTTTGAATGTGTTTGGAAGTACGTAGAAACTGCTTCGAAGCACCTAAGAAGGTGTTTGAATGTGTTTGGAAGTACGTAGAAACTGCTTCGAAGCACCTTAGAAAGTGTTTGAATGTGTTTGGAAGTACGTAGAAACTGCTTCGAAGCACCTTAGAAAGTGTTTGAATGTGTTTGGAAGTACGTAGAGACTGCTTCGAAGCACCTTAGAAAGTGTTTGAATGTGTTTGGAAGTACGTAGAAACTGCTTCGAAGCACCTTAGAAGGTGTTTGAATGTGTTTGGAAGTACGTAGAAACTGCTTCGAAGCACCTAAGAAGGTGTTTGAATGTGTTTGGAAGTACGTAGAAACTGCTTCGAAGCACCTAAGAAGGTGTTTGAATGTGTTTGGAAGTACGTAGAAACTGCTTCGAAGCACCTAAGAAGGTGTTTGAATGTGTTTGGAAGTACGTAGAAACTGCTTCGAAGCACCTTAGAAAGTGTTTGAATGTGTTTGGAAGTACGTAGAAACTGCTTCGAAGCACCTTAGAAAGTGTTTGAATGTGTTTGGAAGTACGTAGAAACTGCTTCGAAGCACCTTAGAAAGTGTTTGAATGTGTTTGGAAGTACGTAGAGACTGCTTCGAAGCACCTAAGAAGGTGTTTGAATGTGTTTGGAAGTACGTAGAAACTGCTTCGAAGCACCTTAGAAGGTGTTTGAATGTGTTTGGAAGTACGTAGAAACTGCTTCGAAGCACCTTAGAAAGTGTTTGAATGTGTTTGGAAGTACGTAGAAACTGCTTCGAAGCACCTAAGAAGGTGTTTGAATGTGTTTGGAAGTACGTAGAAACTGCTTCGAAGCACCTAAGAAGGTGTTTGAATGTGTTTGGAAGTACGTAGAAACTGCTTCGAAGCACCTTAGAAAGTGTTTGAATGTGTTTGGAAGTACGTAGAAACTGCTTCGAAGCACCTAAGAAGGTGTTTGAATGTGTTTGGAAGTACGTAGAAACTGCTTCGAAGCACCTAAGAAGGTGTTTGAATGTGTTTGGAAGTACGTAGAATCTGCTTCGAAGCACCTAAGAAGGTGTTTGAATGTGTTTGGAAGTACGTAGAAACTGCTTCGAAGCACCTAAGAAGGTGTTTGAATGTGTTTGGAAGTACGTAGAAACTGCTTCGAAGCACCTTAGAAAGTGTTTGAATGTGTTTGGAAGTACGTAGAAACTGCTTCGAAGCACCTTAGAAAGTGTTTGAATGTGTTTGGAAGTACGTAGAAACTGCTTCGAAGCACCTTAGAAGGTGTTTGAATGTGTTTGGAAGTACGTAGAAACAGCTTCGAAGCACCTTAGAAGGTGTTTGAATGTGTTTGGAAGTACGTAGAAACTGCTTCGAAGCACCTTAGAAGGTGTTTGAAAGTGTTTGGAAGTACGTAGAAACTGCTTCGAAGCACCTTAGAAGGTGTTTGAATGTGTTTGGAAGTACGTAGAAACTGCTTCGAAGCACCTTAGAAAGTGTTTGAATGTGTTTGAAAGTACAAGGAAACTGCTTCGAAGCACCTTAGAAAGTGTTTGAATGTGTTTGGAAGTACGTAGAAACTGCTTCGAAGCACCTTAGAAAGTGTTTGAATGTGTTTGGAAGTACGTAGAAACTGCTTCGAAGCACCTAAGAAGGTGTTTGAATGTGTTTGGAAGTACGTAGAAACTGCTTCGAAGCACCTTAGAAAGTGTTTGAATGTGTTTGGAAGTACGTAGAAACTGCTTCGAAGCACCTTAGAAGGTGTTTGAATGTGTTTGGAAGTACGTAGAAACTGCTTCGAAGCACCTTAGAAAGTGTTTGAATGTGTTTGGAAGTACGTAGAAACTGCTTCGAAGCACCTAAGAAGGTGTTTGAATGTGTTTGGAAGTACGTAGAAACTGCTTCGAAGCACCTAAGAAGGTGTTTGAATGTGTTTGGAAGTACGTAGAAACTGCTTCGAAGCACCTAAGAAGGTGTTTGAATGTGTTTGGAAGTACGTAGAAACTGCTTCGAAGCACCTAAGAAGGTGTTTGAATGTGTTTGGAAGTACGTAGAAACTGCTTCGAAGCACCTTAGAATGTGTTTGAGTGTGTTTGGAAGTACGTAGAAACTGCTTCGAAGCACCTTTTAATGTGTTTGAATGTGTTTGAAAGTACGTAGAAACTGCTTCGAAGCACCTTAGAAGATGTTTGAATGTGTTTGGAAGTACGTAGAAACTGCTTCGAAGCACCTTAGAATGTGTTTGAATGTGTTTGGAAGTACGTAGAAACTGCTTCGAAGCACCTTAGAAAGTGTTTGAATGTGTTTGAAAGTACAAGGAAACTGCTTCGAAGCACCTTAGAAAGTGTTTGAATGTGTTTGGAAGTACGTAGAAACTGCTTCGAAGCACCTTAGAAAGTGTTTGAATGTGTTTGGAAGTACGTAGAAACTGCTTCGAAGCACCTAAGAAGGTGTTTGAATGTGTTTGGAAGTACGTAGAAACTGCTTCGAAGCACCTTAGAAAGTGTTTGAATGTGTTTGGAAGTACGTAGAAACTGCTTCGAAGCACCTAAGAAGGTGTTTGAATGTGTTTGGAAGTACGTAGAAACTGCTTCGAAGCACCTAAGAAGGTGTTTGAATGTGTTTGGAAGTACGTAGAAACTGCTTCGAAGCACCTAAGAAGGTGTTTGAATGTGTTTGGAAGTACGTAGAAACTGCTTCGAAGCACCTAAGAAGGTGTTTGAATGTGTTTGGAAGTACGTAGAAACTGCTTCGAAGCACCTTAGAATGTGTTTGAATGTGTTTGGAAGTACGTAGAAACTGCTTCGAAGCACCTTAGAAAGTGTTTGAATGTGTTTGGAAGTACGTAGAAACTGCTTCGAAGCACCTTAGAAAGTGTTTGAATGTGTTTGGAAGTACGTAGAGACTGCTTCGAAGCACCTTAGAAAGTGTTTGAATGTGTTTGGAAGTACGTAGAAACTGCTTCGAAGCACCTTAGAAGGTGTTTGAATGTGTTTGGAAGTACGTAGAAACTGCTTCGAAGCACCTAAGAAGGTGTTTGAATGTGTTTGGAAGTACGTAGAAACTGCTTCGAAGCACCTAAGAAGGTGTTTGAATGTGTTTGGAAGTACGTAGAAACTGCTTCGAAGCACCTAAGAAGGTGTTTGAATGTGTTTGGAAGTACGTAGAAACTGCTTCGAAGCACCTAAGAAGGTGTTTGAATGTGTTTGGAAGTACGTAGAAACTGCTTCGAAGCACCTTAGAAAGTGTTTGAATGTGTTTGGAAGTACGTAGAAACTGCTTCGAAGCACCTTAGAAAGTGTTTGAATGTGTTTGGAAGTACGTAGAAACTGCTTCGAAGCACCTTAGAAAGTGTTTGAATGTGTTTGGAAGTACGTAGAGACTGCTTCGAAGCACCTTAGAAAGTGTTTGAATGTGTTTGGAAGTACATAGAAACTGCTTCGAAGCACCTTAGAAAGTGTTTGAATGTGTTTGGAAGTACGTAGAAACAGCTTCGAAGCACCTTAGAAAGTGTTTGAATGTGTTTGGAAGTACATAGAAACTGCTTCGAAGCACCTTAGAAAGTGTTTGAATGTGTTTGGAAGTACGTAGAAACTGCTTCGAAGCACCTTAGAAAGTGTTTGAATGTGTTTGGAAGTACATAGAAACTGCTTCGAAGCACCTTAGAAAGTGTTTGAATGTGTTTGGAAGTACGTAGAAACAGCTTCGAAGCACCTTAGAAGGTGTTTGAATGTGTTTGGAAGTACGTAGAAACTGCTTCGAAGCACCTTAGAAGGTGTTTGAACGTGTTTGGAAGTACGTAGAAAATGCTTCGAAGCACCTTAGAAAGTGTTTGAATGTGTTTGGAAGTACGTAGAAACTGCTTCGAAGCACCTTAGAAAATGTTTGAATGTGTTTGGAAGTACGTAGAAACTGCTTCGAAGCACCTTAGAAAGTGTTTGAATGTGTTTGGAAGTACAAGGAAACTGCTTCGAAGCACCATAGAAGTTGTTTGAACGTGTTTGGAAGTACGTAGAAACAGCTTCGAAGCACCTTATAATGTGTTTGAATGTGTTTGGAAGTACAAGGAAACTGCTTCGAAGCACCTTAGAAGGTGTTTGAATGTGTTTGGAAGTACGTAGAAACTGCTTCGAAGCACCTTAGAAAGTGTTTGAATGTGTTTGGAAGTACAAGGAAACTGCTTCGAAGCACCTTAGAAGTTGTTTGAACGTGTTTGGAAGTACGTAGAAACTGCTTCGAAGCACCTAAGAAGGTGTTTGAATGTGTTTGGAAGTACGTAGAAACAGCTTCGAAGCACCTTAGAAGGTGTTTGAATGTGTTTGGAAGTACGTAGAAACAGCTTCGAAGCACCTTAGAAGGTGTTTGAATGTGTTTGGAAGTACGTAGAAACTGCTTCGAAGCACCTTAGAAAGTGTTTGAATGTGTTTGGAAGTACAAGGAAACTGCTTCGAAGCACCTTAGAAGTTGTTTGAACGTGTTTGGAAGTACGTAGAAACTGCTTCGAAGCACCTTAGAAGGTGTTTGAATGTGTTTGGAAGTACGAAGAAACTGCTTCGAAGCACCTTAGAAGGTGTTTGAATGTGTTTGGAAGTACGTAGAAACTGCTTCGAAGCACCTTAGAAGGTGTTTGAACGTGTTTGGAAGTACGTAGAAACTGCTTCGAAGCACCTTAGAAAGTGTTTGAATGTGTTTGGAAGTACGTAGAAACTGCTTCGAAGCACCTTAGAAAGTGTTTGAATGTGTTTGGAAGTACATAGAAACTGCTTCGAAGCACCTTAGAAAGTGTTTGAATGTGTTTGGAAGTACGTAGAAACTGCTTCGAAGCACCTAAGAAGGTGTTTGAATGTGTTTGGAAGTACGTAGAAACTGCTTCGAAGCACCTTAAAAGGTGTTTAAGTGTATTTGGAAGTACGTAGAAACTGCTTCGAAGCACCTTAGAAAGTGTTTGAATGTGTTTGGAAGTACGTAGAAACTGCTTCGAAGCACCTAAGAAGGTGTTTGAATGTGTTTGGAAGTACGTAGAAACTGCTTCGAAGCACCTTAGAAAGTGTTTGAATGTGTTTGGAAGTACGTAGAAACTGCTTCGAAGCACCTTAGAAAGTGTTTGAATGTGTTTGGAAGTACGTAGAAACTGCTTCGAAGCACCTTAGAAAATGTTTGAATGTGTTTGGAAGTACGTAGAAACTGCTTCGAAGCACCTTAGAAAGTGTTTGAATGTGTTTGGAAGTACGTAGAAACTGCTTCGAAGCACCTTAGAAGGTGTTTGAATGTGTTTGGAAGTACGTAGAAACTGCTTCGAAGCACCTTAGAAAGTGTTTGAATGTGTTTGGAAGTACGTAGAGACTGCTTCGAAGCACCTTAGAAAGTGTTTGAATGTGTTTGGAAGTACGTAGAAACTGCTTCGAAGCACCTTAGAAAGTGTTTGAATGTGTTTGGAAGCACGTAGAAACTGCTTCGAAGCACCTTGAAAGGTTTTTGAGTGTGTTTGGAAGTACGTAGAAGCTGCTTCGAAGCACCTTAGAAGGTGTTTGAATGTGTTTGGAAGTACGTATAAACTGCTTCGCAGCACCTTAAAAGGTGTTTGAGTGTGTTTGGAAGTACGTAAAAACTGCTTCGAAGCACCTTAGAATGTGTTTGCGTGTATTTGGAAGTACGTAGAAACTGCTTCGAAGCACCTTAGAATGTGTTTGAGTGTATTTGGAAGTACGTAGAAACTGCTTCGAAGCAGCTTAGAATGTGTTTGAATGTGTTTGGAAGTACGTATAAACTGCTTCGAAGCACCTTAAAAGGTGTTTGAATGTGTTTGAAAGTACGTAGAAACAACTTCGAAGCACCTTAAAAGGTGTTTGAATGTGTTTGAAAGTACGTAGAAACAACTTCGAAGCACCTTAAAAGGTGTTTGAATGTGTTTGGAAGTACGTAGAAACTGCTCCGAAGCACCTAAAAAGGTGTTTGAATGTGTTTGGAAGTACGTATAAACTGCTTCGAAGCACCTTATAAGGTGTTTGAATGTGTTTGAAAGTACGTAGAAACAACTTCGAAGCACCTTAAAAGGTGTTTGAATGTGTTTGGAAGTACGTAGAAACTGCTCCGAAGCACCTAAAAAGGTGTTTGAATGTGTTTGGAAGTACGTATAAACTGCTTCGAAGCACCTTAAAAGGTGTTTGAATGTGTTTGAAAGTACGTAGAAACAACTTCGAAGCACCTTAAAAGGTGTTTGAATGTGTTTGGAAGTACGTAGAAACAACTTCGAAGCACCTTAAAAGGTGTTTGAATGTGTTTGGAAGTACGTAAAAACTGCTTCGAAGCACCTTATAATGTGTTTGAATGTGTTTGGAAGTACGTAGAAACTGCTTCGAAGCACCTTAGAATGTGTTTGAGTGTATTTGGAAGTACGTAGAAACTGCTTCGAAGCACCTTAAAAGGTGTTTGAATGTGTTTGGAAGTACGTATAAACTGCTTCGAAGCACCTTAAAAGGTGTTTGAATGTGTTTGAAAGTACGTAGAAACAACTTCGAAGCACCTTAAAAGGTGTTTGAATGTGTTTGGAAGTACATAGAAACTGCTTCGAAGCACCTTAGAAAGTGTTTGAATGTGTTTGGAAGTACGTATAAACTGCTTCGAAGCACCTTATAATGTGTTTGAATGTGTTTGAAAGTACGTAGAAACAACTTCGAAGCACCTTAAAAGGTGTTTGAATGTGTTTGAAAGTACGTGGAAACAACTTCGAAGCACCTTAAAAGGTGTTTGAATTTGTTTGGAAGTACGTAGAAACTGCTTCGAAGCACCTTAAAAGGTGTTTGAATGTGTTTGGAAGTACGTATAAACTGCTTCGAAGCACCTTATAAGGTGTTTGAATGTGTTTGAAAGTACGTAGAAACAACTTCGAAGCACCTTAAAAGGTGTTTGAATGTGTTTGGAAGTACGTAGAAACTGCTCCGAAGCACCTAAAAAGGTGTTTGAATGTGTTTGGAAGTACGTATAAACTGCTTCGAAGCACCTTAAAAGGTGTTTGAATGTGTTTGAAAGTACGTAGAAACAACTTCGAAGCACCTTAAAAGGTGTTTGAATGTGTTTGGAAGTACGTAGAAACAACTTCGAAGCACCTTAAAAGGTGTTTGAATGTGTTTGGAAGTACGTAAAAACTGCTTCGAAGCACCTTATAATGTAATTGAATGTGTTTGGAAGTACGTAGAAACTGCTTCGAAGCACCTTAGAATGTGTTTGAGTGTATTTGGAAGTACGTAGAAACTGCTTCGAAGCACCTTAGAATGTGTTTGAGTGTATTTGGAAGTACGTAGAAACTGCTTCGAAGCACCTTATAATGTGTTTGAATGTGTTTGGAAGTACGTAGAAACAACTTCGAAGCACCTTAAAAGGTGTTTGAATGTGTTTGGAAGTACGTAGAAACTGCTCCGAAGCACCTAAAAAGGTGTTTGAATGTGTTTGGAAGTACGTAGAAACTGCTCCGAAGCACCTAAAAAGGTGTTTGAATGTGTTTGAAAGTACGTATAAACTGCTTCGAAGCACCTAAAAAGGTGTTTGAATGTGTTTGAAAGTACGTAGAAACAACTTCGAAGCACCTTAAAAGGTGTTTGAATGTGTTTGAAAGTACGTAGAAACAACTTCGAAGCACCTTAAAAGGTGTTTGAATGTGTTTGAAAGTACGTAAAAACTGCTTCGAAGCACCTTAGAATGTGTTTGAGTGTATTTGGAAGTACGTAGAAACTGCTTCGAAGCACCTTATAATGTGTTTGAATGTGTTTGGAAGTACGTAGAAACAACTTCGAAGCACCTTAAAAGGTGTTTGAATGTGTTTGGAAGTACGTAGAAACTGCTCCGAAGCACCTAAAAAGGTGTTTGAATGTGTTTGGAAGTACGTATAAACTGCTTCGAAGCACCTTAAAAGGTGTTTGAATGTGTTTGAAAGTACGTAGAAACAACTTCGAAGCACCTTAAAAGGTGTTTGAATGTGTTTGGAAGTACGTAGAAACTGCTTCGAAGCACCTTAGAATGTGTTTGAGTGTATTTGGAAGTACGTAGAAACTGCTTCGAAGCACCTTAGAATGTGTTTGAGTGTATTTGAAAGTACGTAGAAACTGCTTCGAAGCACCTTAGAATGTGTTTGAATGTGTTTGGAAGTACGTAGAAACTGCTCCGAAGCACCTAAAAAGGTGTTTGAATGTGTTTGGAAGTACGTATAAACTGCTTCGAAGCACCTTAAAAGGTGTTTGAATGTGTTTGAAAGTACGTAGAAACAACTTCGAAGCACCTTAAAAGGTGTTTGAATGTGTTTGGAAGTACGTAGAAACTGCTTCGAAGCACCTTAGAATGTGTTTGATTGTATTTGGAAGTACGTAGAAACTGCTTCGAAGCACCTTAGAATGTGTTTGAGTGTATTTGGAAGTACGTAGAAACTGCTTCGAAGCACCTAAGAAGGTGTTTGAATGTGCTTGGAAGTACGTAGAAACTGCTTCGAAGCACCTTAGAAGGGGTTTGAATGTGTTTGAAAGTACGTAGAAACTGCTTCGAAGCACCTTAGAAGGTGTTTAAATCTGTTTGGAAGTACGTAGAAACTGCTTCGAAGCACCTTAGAAAGTGTTTGAATGTGTTTGGAAGTACGTAGAAACAGCTTCGAAGCACCTTAGAAAGTGTTTGAGTGTGTTTGGAAGTACGTAGAAACTGCTTCGAAGCACCTTAGAATGTGTTTGAATATGTTTGGAAGTACGTAGAAACTGCTTCGAAGCACCTTAGAATGTGTTTGAGTGTGTTTGGAAGTACGTAGAAACTGCTTCGAAGCACCTTAGAAGGTGTTTGAATGTGTTTGAAAGTACGTAGAACAACTTCGAAGCACCTTAAAAGGTGTTTGAATGTGTTTGGAAGTACGTAGAAACTGCTCCGAAGCACCTAAAAAGGTGTTTGAATGTGTTTGGAAGTACGTATAAACTGCTTCGAAGCACCTTTAAAGGTGTTTGAATGTGTTTGGAAGTACGTAGAAACTGCTTCGAAGCACCTTAGAAGATGTTTGAATGTGTTTGGAAGTACGTAGAAACTGCTTCGAAGCACCTAAGAAGGTGTTTGAATGTGTTTGGAAGTACGTAGAAACTGCTTCGAAGCACCTTAGAAGGTGTTTGAGTGTGTTTGGAAGTACGTAAAAACTGCTTCGAAGCACCTTAGAATGTGTTTGAGTGTATTTGGAAGTACGTAGAAACTGCTTCGAAGCACCTTATAATGTGTTTGAATGTGTTTGGAAGTACGTAGAAACAACTTCGAAGCACCTTAAAAGGTGTTTGAATGTGTTTGGAAGTACGTAGAAACTGCTCCGAAGCACCTAAAAAGGTGTTTGAATGTGCTTGGAAGTACGTAGAAACTGCTTCGAAGCACCTTAAAAGGTGTTTGAATGTGTTTGAAAGTACGTAGAAACAACTTCGAAGCACCTTAAAAGGTGTTTGAATGTGTTTGGAAGTACGTAGAAACTGCTTCGAAGCACCTTAGAATGTGTTTGAGTGTATTTGGAAGTACGTAGAAACTGCTTCGAAGCACCTTAGAATGTGTTTGAGTGTATTTGGAAGTACGTAGAAACTGCTTCTAAGCACCTAAGAAGGTGTTTGAATGTGCTTGGAAGTACGTAGAAACTGCTTCGAAGCACCTTAGAAGGGGTTTGAATGTGTTTGAAAGTACGTAGAAACTGCTTCGAAGCACCTTAGAAGGTGTTTAAATCTGTTTGGAAGTACGTAGAAACTGCTTCGAAGCACCTTAGAAAGTGTTTGAATGTGTTTGGAAGTACGTAGAAACAGCTTCGAAGCACCTTAGAAAGTGTTTGAGTGTGTTTGGAAGTACGTAGAAACTGCTTCGAAGCACCTTAGAATGTGTTTGAATATGTTTGGAAGTACAAAGAAACTGCTTCGAAGCACCTTAGAATGTGTTTGAGTGTGTTTGGAAGTACGTAGAAACTGCTTCGAAGCACCTTAGAAGGTGTTTGAATGTGTTTGGAAGTACGTAGAAACTGCTTCGAAGCACCTTAGAATGTGTTTGAATGTGTTTGGAAGTACGTTGAAACTGCTTCGAAGCACCTTAGAATGTGTTTGAATGTGTTTGGAAGTACGTAGAAACTGCTTCGAAGCACCTTAGAATGTGTTTGAATGTGTTTGGAAGTACGTAGAAACTGCTTCGAAGCACCTTAGAAGGTGTTTGAATGTGCTTGGAAGTACGTAGAAACTGCTTCGAAGCACCTAAGAAGGTGTTTGAATGTGCTTGGAAGTACGTAGAAACTGCTTCGAAGCACCTTAAAAGGGGTTTGAATGTGTTTGAAAGTACGTAGAAACTGCTTCGAAGCACCTTAGAAGGTGTTTAAATCTGTTTGGAAGTACGTAGAAACAGTTTCGAAGCACCTTAGAAAGTGTTTGAGTGTGTTTGGAAGTACGTAGAAACTGCTTCGAAGCACCTTAGAATGTGTTTGAATATGTTTGGAAGTACGTAGAAACTGCTTCGAAGCACCTTAGAATGTGTTTGAGTGTGTTTGGAAGTACGTAGAAACTGCTTCGAAGCACCTTAGAAGGTGTTTGAATGTGTTTGGAAGTACGTAGAAACTGCTTCGAAGCACCTTAAAAGGTGTTTGAATGCGTTTGGAAGTACGTAGAAACTGCTTCGAAGCACCTTAGAAGGTGTGCTTGGAAGTACGTAGAAACTGCTTCGAAGCACCTTAAAAGGTGTTTGAATGTGTTTGGAAGTACGTAGAAACTGCTTCGAAGCACCTTAGAAGGTGTTTGAATGTGCTTGGAAGTACGTAGAAACTGCTTCGAAGCACCTTAGAAGGTGTTTGAATGTGCTTGGAAGTACGTAGAAACTGCTTCGAAGCACCTTAAAAGGTGTTTGAATGTGTTTGGAAGTACGTAGAAACTGCTTCGAAGCACCTTAGAAGGTGTTTGAATGTGTTTGGAAGTACGTAGAAACTGCTTCGAAGCACCTTAAAAGGTGTTTGAATGTGTTTGAAAGTACGTAGAAACTGCTTCGAAGCACCTTAAAAGGTGTTTGAATGTGTTTGGAAGTACGTAGAAACTGCTTCGAAGCACCTTAGAAGGTGTGCTTGGAAGTACGTAGAAACTGCTTCGAAGCACCTTAAAAGGTGTTTGAATGTGTTTGGAAGTACGTAGAAACTGCTTCGAAGCACCTTAAAAGGTGTTTGAATGTGTTTGGAAGTACGTAGAAACTGCTTCGAAGCACCTTAGAAGGTGTTTGAATGTGCTTGGAAGTACGTAGAAACTGCTTCGAAGCACCTTAGAAGATATTTGAATGTGTTTGGAAGTACGTAGAAACTGCTTCGAAGCACCTTAGAATGTGTTTGAATATGTTTGGAAGTACGTAGAAACTGCTTCGAAGCACCTTAGAATGTGTTTGAGTGTGTTTGGAAGTACGTAGAAACTGCTTCGAAGCACCTTAGAAGGTGTTTGAATGTGTTTGGAAGTACGTAGAAACTGCTTCGAAGCACCTTAAAAGGTGTTTGAATGCGTTTGGAAGTACGTAGAAACTGCTTCGAAGCACCTTAGAAGGTGTGCTTGGAAGTACGTAGAAACTGCTTCGAAGCACCTTAGAAGGTGTTTGAATGTGTTTGGAAGTACGTAGAAACTGCTTCGAAGCACCTTAGAAGGTGTTTGAATGTGCTTGGAAGTACGTAGAAACTGCTTCGAAGCACCTTAGAAGGTGTTTGAATGTGCTTGGAAGTACGTAGAAACTGCTTCGAAGCACCTTAGAAGGGGTTTGAATGTGCTTGGAAGTACGTAGAAACTGCTTCGAAGCACCTTAAAAGGTGTTTGAATGTGCTTGGAAGTACGTAGAAACTGCTTCGAAGCACCTTAAAAGGTGTTTGAATGTGTTTGGAAGTACGTAGAAACTGCTTCGAAGCACCTTAAAAGGTGTTTGAATGTGTTTGGAAGTACGTAGAAACTGCTTCGAAGCACCTTAGAAGGTGTGCTTGGAAGTACGTAGAAACTGCTTCGAAGCACCTTAAAAGGTGTTTGAATGTGTTTGGAAGTACGTAGAAACTGCTTCGAAGCACCTTAAAAGGTGTTTGAATGTGTTTGGAAGTACGTAGAAACTGCTTCGAAGCACCTTAGAAGGTGTTTGAATGTGCTTGGAAGTACGTAGAAACTGCTTCGAAGCACCTTAGAAGATATTTGAATGTGTTTGGAAGTACGTAGAAACTGCTTCGAAGCACCTTAAAAGGTGTTTGAATGTGCTTGGAAGTACGTAGAAACTGCTTCGAAGCACCTTAGAAGGTGTTTGAATGTGTTTGAAAGTACGTAGAAACTGCTTCGAAGCACCTTAGAAGATGTTTGAATGTGTTTGGAAGTACGTAGAAACTGCTTCGAAGCACCTTAAAAGGTGTTTGAATGTGTTTGGAAGTACGTAGAAACTGCTTCGAAGCACCTTAGAAGGTGTTTGAATGTGTTTGGAAGTACGTAGAAACTGCTTCGAAGCACCTTAAAAGGTGTTTGAATGTGTTTGGAAGTACGTAGAAACTGCTTCGAAGCACCTTAGAAGGTGTTTGAATGTGTTCGGAAGTACGTAGAAACTGCTTCGAAGCACCTTAGAAGGTGTTTGAATGTGTTTGGAAGTACGTAGAAACTGCTTCGAAGCACCTTATAATGTGTTTGAATGTGTTTGGAAGTACGTAGAAACTGCTTCGAAGCACCTTAGAAGGTGTTTGAATGTGTTTGGAAGTACGTTGAAACTGCTTCGAAGCACCTTAGAATGTGTTTGAATGTGTTTGGAAGTACGTAGAAACTACTTCGAAGCACCTTATAATGTGTTTGAATGTGTTTGGAAGTACGTAGAAACTGCTTCGAAGCACCTTAAAAGGTGTTTGAATGTGTTTGGAAGTACGTTGAAACTGCTTCGAAGCACCTTAAAAGGTGTTTGAATGTGTTTGGAAGTACGTAGAAACTGCTTCGAAGCACCTTAGAAGGTGTTTGAATGTGTTTGGAAGTACGTAGAAACTGCTTCGAAGCACCTTAGAAGGTGTTTGAATGTGTTTGGAAGTACGTAGAAACTGCTTCGAAGCACCTTAGAATGTGTTTGAATGTGTTTGGAAGTACGTAGAAACTGCTTCGAAGCACCTTAGAATGTGTTTGAATGTGTTTGGAAGTACGTAGAAACTGCTTCGAAGCACCTTAAAAGGTGTTTGAATGTGTTTGGAAGTACGTAGAAACTACTTCGAAGCACCTTATAATGTGTTTGAATGTGTTCGGAAGTACGTAGAAACTGCTTCGAAGCACCTTAGAAGGTGTTTGAATGTGTTTGGAAGTACGTAGAAACTGCTTCGAAGCACCTTAGAATGTGTTTGAATGTGTTTGGAAGTACGTAGAAACTGCTTCGAAGCACCTTAAAAGGTGTTTGAATGTGTTTGGAAGTACGTACAAACTGCTTCGGAGCACCTTAGAAAGTGTTTGAGTGTGTTTGGAAGTACGTAGAAACTGCTTCGATGCACCTTAAAAGGTGTTTGAGTGTGTTTGGAAGTACGTAGAAACTGCTTCGAAGCACCTTAGAAGGTGTTTGAATGTGTTCGGAAGTACGTAGAAACTGCTTCGAAGCACCTTAGAAGGTGTTTGAATGTGTTTGGAAGTACGTAGAAACTGCTTCGAAGCACCTTAGAATGTGTTTGATTGTGTTTGGAAGTACGTAGAAACTTCTTCGAAGCACCTTAAAATATGTTTGAATGTGTTTGGAAGTACGTAGAAACTGCTTCGAAGCACCTTAGAAGGTGTTTGAATGTGTTTGGAAGTACGTAGAAACTGCTTCGAAGCACCTTAGAAGGTGTTTGAATGTGTTTGGAAGTACGTAGAAACTGCTTCGAAGCACCTTAGAAGGTGTTTGAATGTGTTTGGAAGTACGTAGAAACTGCTTCGAAGCACCTTAGAAGGTGTTTGAATGTGTTTGGAAGTACGTAGAAACTGCTTCGAAGCATCTTAGAATGTGTTTGAATGTGTCTGGAAGTACGTAGAAACTGCTTCGAAGCACCTTAGAATGTGTTTGAGTGTGTTTGGAAGTACGTAGAAACTGCTTCGAAGCACCTTAGAATGTGTTTGAATGTGTTTGGAAGTACGTAGAAACTGCTTCGAAGCACCTTAGAAGGTGTTTGAATGTGTTTGGAAGTACGTAGAAACTGCTTCGAAGCACCTTAGAAGGTGTTTGAATGTGTTTGGAAGTACGTAGAAACTGCTTCGAAGCACCTTAGAAGGTGTTTGAATGTGTTTGGAAGTACGTAGAAACAGCTTCGAAGCACCTAAGAAGATGTTTGAATGTGTTTGGAAGTACGTAGAAACAGCTTCGAAGCACCTTAGAAGGTGTTTAAATTTGTTTGAAAGTACGTAGAAACAGCTTCGAAGCACCTTAGAAGGTGTTTAAATTTGTTTGTAAGTACGTAGCAACAGCTTCGAAGCACCTTAGAAGGTGTTTGAATGTGTTTGGAAGTACGTAGAAACAGCTTCGAAGTACCTTAGAAGGTGTTTAAATTTGTTTGGAAGTACGTAGAAACAGCTTCGAAGCACCTAAGAAGATGTTTGAATGTGTTTGGAAGTACGTAGAAACTGCTTCGAAGCATCTTAGAATGTGTTTGAATGTGTCTGGAAGTACGTAGAAACTGCTTCGAAGCACCTTAGAATGTGTTTGAGTGTGTTTGGAAGTACGTAGAAACTGCTTCGAAGCACCTTAGAAGGTGTTTGAATGTGTTTGGAAGTACGTAGAAACTGCTTCGAAGCACCTTAGAATGTGTTTGAATGTGTTTGGAAGTACGTAGAAACTTCTTCGAAGCACCTTAAAATATGTTTGAATGTGTTTGGAAGTACGTAGAAACTGCTTCGAAGCACCTTAGAAGGTGTTTGAATGTGTTTGGAAGTACGTAGAAACTGCTTCGAAGCACCTTAGAAGGTGTTTGAATGTGTTTGGAAGTACGTAGAAACTGCTTCGAAGCACCTTAGAAGGTGTTTGAATGTGTTTGGAAGTACGTAGAAACTGCTTCGAAGCACCTTAGAAGGTGTTTGAATGTGTTTGGAAGTACGTAGAAACTGCTTCGAAGCACCTTAGAAGGTGTTTGAATGTGTTTGGAAGTACGTTGAAACTGCTTCGAAGCACCTTAAAAGGTGTTTGAATGTGTTTGGAAGTACGTAGAAACTGCTTCGAAGCACCTTAGAAGGTGTGCTTGGAAGTACGTAGAAACTGCTTCGAAGCACCTTAAAAGGTGTTTGAATGTGTTTGGAAGTACGTAGAAACTGCTTCGAAGCACCTTAAAAGGTGTTTGAATGTGTTTGGAAGTACGTAGAAACTGCTTCGAAGCACCTTAGAAGGTGTTTGAATGTGCTTGGAAGTACGTAGAAACTGCTTCGAAGCACCTTAGAAGATATTTGAATGTGTTTGGAAGTACGTAGAAACTGCTTCGAAGCACCTTAAAAGGTGTTTGAATGTGCTTGGAAGTACGTAGAAACTGCTTCGAAGCACCTTAGAAGGGGTTTGAATGTGTTTGAAAGTACGTAGAAACTGCTTCGAAGCACCTTAGAAGATGTTTGAATGTGTTTGGAAGTACGTAGAAACTGCTTCGAAGCACCTTAAAAGGTGTTTGAATGTGTTTGGAAGTACGTAGAAACTGCTTCGAAGCACCTTAGAAGGTGTTTGAATGTGTTTGGAAGTACGTTGAAACTGCTTCGAAGCACCTTAAAAGGTGTTTGAATGTGTTTGGAAGTACGTAGAAACTGCTTCGAAGCACCTTAGAAGGTGTTTGAATGTGTTCGGAAGTACGTAGAAACTGCTTCGAAGCACCTTAGAAGGTGTTTGAATGTGTTTGGAAGTACGTAGAAACTGCTTCGAAGCACCTTATAATGTGTTTGAATGTGTTTGGAAGTACGTAGAAACTGCTTCGAAGCACCTTAGAAGGTGTTTGAATGTGTTTGGAAGTACGTTGAAACTGCTTCGAAGCACCTTAGAATGTGTTTGAATGTGTTTGGAAGTACGTAGAAACTACTTCGAAGCACCTTATAATGTGTTTGAATGTGTTTGGAAGTACGTAGAAACTGCTTCGAAGCACCTTAAAAGGTGTTTGAATGTGTTTGGAAGTACGTTGAAACTGCTTCGAAGCACCTTAAAAGGTGTTTGAATGTGTTTGGAAGTACGTAGAAACTGCTTCGAAGCACCTTAGAAGGTGTTTGAATGTGTTCGGAAGTACGTAGAAACGGCTTCGAAGCACCTTAAAAGGCATTTGAATGTGTTTGGAAGTACGTAGAAACTGCTTCGAAGCACCCTAGAATGTGTTTGAATGTGTTTGGAAGTACGTAGAAACTGCTTCGAAGCACCTTAGAATGTGTTTGAATGTGTTTGGAAGTACGTAGAAACTGCTTCGAAGCACCTTAAAAGGTGTTTGAATGTGTTTGGAAGTACGTAGAAACTACTTCGAAGCACCTTATAATGTGTTTGAATGTGTTCGGAAGTACGTAGAAACTGCTTCGAAGCACCTTAGAAGGTGTTTGAATGTGTTTGGAAGTACGTAGAAACTGCTTCGAAGCACCTTAGAATGTGTTTGAATGTGTTTGGAAGTACGTAGAAACTGCTTCGTAGCACCTTAGAAAGTGTTTGAATGTGTTCGGAAGTACGTAGAAACTGCTTCGAAGCACCTTAAAAGGTGTTTGAATGTGTTTGGAAGTACGTTGAAACTGCTTCGAAGCACCTTAAAAGGTGTTTGAATGTGTTTGGAAGTACGTAGAAACTGCTTCGAAGCACCTTAGAAGGTGTTTGAATGTGTTCGGAAGTACGTAGAAACTGCTTCGAAGCACCTTAGAAGGTGTTTGAATGTGTTTGGAAGTACGTAGAAACTGCTTCGAAGCACCTTAGAATGTGTTTGATTGTGTTTGGAAGTACGTAGAAACTTCTTCGAAGCACCTTAAAATATGTTTGAATGTGTTTGGAAGTACGTAGAAACTGCTTCGAAGCACCTTAGAAGGTGTTTGAATGTGTTTGGAAGTACGTAGAAACTGCTTCGAAGCACCTTAGAAGGTGTTTGAATGTGTTTGGAAGTACGTAGAAACTGCTTCGAAGCACCTTAGAAGGTGTTTGAATGTGTTTGGAAGTACGTAGAAACTGCTTCGAAGCACCTAAGAAGGTGTTTGAATGTGTTTGGAAGTACGTAGAAACTGCTTCGAAGCATCTTAGAATGTGTTTGAATGTGTCTGGAAGTACGTAGAAACTGCTTCGAAGCACCTTAGAATGTGTTTGAGTGTGTTTGGAAGTACGTAGAAACTGCTTCGAAGCACCTTAGAATGTGTTTGAATGTGTTTGGAAGTACGTAGAAACTGCTTCGAAGCACCTTAGAAGGTGTTTGAATGTGTTTGGAAGTACGTAGAAACTGCTTCGAAGCACCTTAGAAGGTGTTTGAATGTGTTTGGAAGTACGTAGAAACTGCTTCGAAGCACCTTAGAAGGTGTTTGAATGTGTTTGGAAGTACGTAGAAACAGCTTCGAAGCACCTAAGAAGATGTTTGAATGTGTTTGGAAGTACGTAGAAACAGCTTCGAAGCACCTTAGAAGGTGTTTAAATTTGTTTGAAAGTACGTAGAAACAGCTTCGAAGCACCTTAGAAGGTGTTTAAATTTGTTTGTAAGTACGTAGCAACAGCTTCGAAGCACCTTAGAAGGTGTTTGAATGTGTTTGGAAGTACGTAGAAACAGCTTCGAAGCACCTTAGAAGGTGTTTAAATTTGTTTGGAAGTACGTAGAAACAGCTTCGAAGCACCTAAGAAGATGTTTGAATGTGTTTGGAAGTACGTAGAAACTGCTTCGAAGCATCTTAGAATGTGTTTGAATGTGTCTGGAAGTACGTAGAAACTGCTTCGAAGCACCTTAGAATGTGTTTGAGTGTGTTTGGAAGTACGTAGAAACTGCTTCGAAGCACCTTAGAAGGTGTTTGAATGTGTTTGGAAGTACGTAGAAACTGCTTCGAAGCACCTTAGAATGTGTTTGAATGTGTTTGGAAGTACGTAGAAACTTCTTCGAAGCACCTTAGAATGTGTTTGAATGTGTTTGGAAGTACGTAGAAACTGCTTCGAAGCACCTTAGAAGGTGTTTGAATGTGTTTGGAAGTACGTAGAAACTGCTTCGAAGCACCTTAAAAGGTGTTTGAATGTGTTTGGAAGTACGTAGAAACTGCTTCGAAGCACCTTAGAAGGTGTTTGAATGTGTTTGGAAGTACGTAGAAACTGCTTCGAAGCACCTTAGAAGGTGTTTGAATGTGTTTGGAAGTACGTAGAAACTGCTTCGAAGCATCTTAGAATGTGTTTGAATGTGTCTGGAAGTACGTAGAAACTGCTTCGAAGCACCTTAGAAGGTGTTTGAATGTGTTTGGAAGTACGTAGAAACAGCTTCGAAGCACCTTAGAAGGTGTTTAAATTTGTTTGTAAGTACGTAGCAACAGCTTCGAAGCACCTTAGAAGGTGGTTGAATGTGTTTGGAAGTACGTAGAAACAGCTTCGAAGTACCTTAGAAGGTGTTTAAATTTGTTTGGAAGTACGTAGAAACAGCTTCGAAGCACCTAAGAAGATGTTTGAATGTGTTTGGAAGTACGTAGAAACTGCTTCGAAGCATCTTAGAATGTGTTTGAATGTGTCTGGAAGTACGTAGAAACTGCTTCGAAGCACCTTAGAATGTGTTTGAGTGTGTTTGGAAGTACGTAGAAACTGCTTCGAAGCACCTTAGAAGGTGTTTGAATGTGTTTGGAAGTACGTAGAAACTGCTTCGAAGCACCTTAGAATGTGTTTGAATGTGTTTGGAAGTACGTAGAAACTTCTTCGAAGCACCTTAAAATATGTTTGAATGTGTTTGGAAGTACGTAGAAACTGCTTCGAAGCACCTTAGAATGTGTTTGAGTGTGTTTGGAAGTACGTAGAAACTGCTTCGAAGCACCTTAGAATGTGTTTGAATGTGTTTGGAAGTACGTAGAAACTGCTTCGAAGCACCTTAGAAGGTGTTTGAATGTGTTTGGAAGTACGTAGAAACTGCTTCGAAGCACCTTAGAAGGTGTTTGAATGTGTTTGGAAGTACGTAGAAACTGCTTCGAAGCACCTTAGAAGGTGTTTGAATGTGTTTGGAAGTACGTAGAAACTGCTTCGAAGCACCTTAGAAGGTGTTTGAATGTGTTTGGAAGTACGTAGAAACTGCTTCGAAGCACCTTAGAAGGTGTTTAAATTTGTTTGAAAGTACGTAGAAACAGCTTCGAAGCACCTTAGAAGGTGTTTAAATTTGTTTGTAAGTACGTAGCAACAGCTTCGAAGCACCTTAGAAGGTGTTTGAATGTGTTTGGAAGTACGTAGAAACAGCTTCGAAGTACCTTAGAAGGTGTTTAAATTTGTTTGGAAGTACGTAGAAACAGCTTCGAAGCACCTAAGAAGATGTTTGAATGTGTTTGGAAGTACGTAGAAACTGCTTCGAAGCATCTTAGAATGTGTTTGAATGTGTCTGGAAGTACGTAGAAACTGCTTCGAAGCACCTTAGAATGTGTTTGAGTGTGTTTGGAAGTACGTAGAAACTGCTTCGAAGCACCTTAGAAGGTGTTTGAATGTGTTTGGAAGTACGTAGAAACTGCTTCGAAGCACCTTAGAAGGTGTTTGAATGTGTTTGGAAGTACGTAGAAACTGCTTCGAAGCACCTTAGAAGGTGTTTGAATGTGTTTGGAAGTACGTAGAAACTGCTTCGAAGCACCTTAGAAGGTGTTTGAATGTGTTTGGAAGTACGTAGAAACTGCTTCGAAGCACCTTAGAATGTGTTTGAGTGTGTTTGGAAGTACGTAGAAACTGCTTCGAAGCACCTTAGAATGTGTTTGAATGTGTTTGGAAGTACGTAGAAACTTCTTCGAAGCACCTTAGAATATGTTTGAATGTGTTTGGAAGTACGTAGAAACAGCTTCGAAGTACCTTAGAAGGTGTTTAAATTTGTTTGGAAGTACGTAGAAACAGCTTCGAAGCACCTTAGAAAGTGTTTGAATGTGTTTGGAAGTACGTAGAAACTTCTTCGAAGCACCTTAGAAGGTGTTTGAATGTGTTTGGAAGTACGTAGAAACTGCTTCGAAGCACCTTAAAAGGTGTTTGAATGTGTTTGGAAGTACGTAGAAACTGCTTCGAAGCACCTTAGAAGGTGTTTGAATGTGTTTGGAAGTACGTAGAAACAGCTTCGAAGCACCTTAGAAGGTGTTTAAATTTGTTTGGAAGTACGAAGAAACAGCTTCGAAGCACCTAAGAAGGTGTTTGAATGTGTTTGGAAGTACGTAGAAACAGCTTCGAAGCACCTCAAAAGCTGTTTGAATGTGTTTGGAAGTACGTAGAAACTGCTTCGAAGCACCTTAGAAGGTGTTTGAATGTGTTTGGAAGTACGTAGAAACTGCTTCGAAGCACCTTAAAAGGTGTTTGAATGTGTTTGGAAGTACGTAGAAACTGCTTCGAAGCACCTTAGAAGGTGTTTGAATGTGTTTGGAAGTACGTAGAAACTGCTTCGAAGCACCTTAGAATGTGTTTGAATGTGTCTGGAAGTACGTAGAAACTGCTTCGAAGCACCTTAGAATGTGTTTGAGTGTGTTTGGAAGTACGTAGAAACTGCTTCGAAGCACCTTAGAAGGTGTTTGAATGTGTTTGGAAGTACGTAGAAACTGCTTCGAAGCACCTTAGAAGGTGTTTGAATGTGTTTGGAAGTACGTAGAAACTGCTTCGAAGCACCTTAGAATGTGTTTGAATGTGTTTGGAAGTACGTAGAAACTGCTTCGAAGCACCTTAGAATGTGTTTGAATGTGTTTGGAAGTACGTAGAAACTTCTTCGAAGCACCTTAAAATATGTTTGAATGTGTTTGGAAGTACGTAGAAACTGCTTCGAAGCACCTTAGAAGGTGTTTGAATGTGTTTGGAAGTACGTAGAAACTGCTTCGAAGCACCTTAAAAGGTGTTTGAATGTGTTTGGAAGTACGTAGAAACTGCTTCGAAGCACCTTAGAAGGTGTTTGAATGTGTTTGGAAGTACGTAGAAACAGCTTCGAAGCACCTTAGAAGGTGTTTAAATTTGTTTGGAAGTACGAAGAAACAGCTTCGAAGCACCTAAGAAGGTGTTTGAATGTGTTTGGAAGTACGTAGAAACAGCTTCGAAGCACCTCAAAAGCTGTTTGAATGTGTTTGGAAGTACGTAGAAACAGCTTCGAAGTACCTTAGAAGGTGTTTAAATTTGTTTGGAAGTACGTAGAAACAGCTTCGAAGCACCTAAGAAGATGTTTGAATGTGTTTGGAAGTACGTAGAAACAGCTTCGAAGCACCTTAGAAGGTGTTTAAATTTGTTTGGAAGTACGTAGAAACAGCTTCGAAGCACCTTAAAAGGTGTTTGAATGTGTTTGGAAGTACGTAGAAACAGCTTCGAAGCACCTTAGAAGGTGTTTAAATTTGTTTGTAAGTACGTAGAAACAGCTTCGAAGCACCTCAAAAGCTGTTTGAATGTGTTTGGAAGTACGTAGAAACAGCTTCGAAGCACCTAAGAAGGTGTTTGAATGTGTTTGGAAGTACGTAGAAACAGCTTCGAAGCACCTTAGAAGGTGTTTAAATTTGTTTGGAAGTACGTAGAAACAGCTTCGAAGCACCTAAGAAGGTGTTTGAATGTGTTTGGAAGTACGTAGAAACAGCTTCAAAGTACCTTAGAAGGTGTTTAAATTTGTTTGGAAGTACGTAGAAACAGCTTCGAAGCACCTAAGAAGATGTTTGAATGTGTTTGGAAGTACGTAGAAACAGCTTCGAAGCACCTAAGAAGGTGTTTGAATGTGTTTGGAAGTACGTAGAAACAGCTTCGAAGCACCTTAGAAGGTGTTTAAATTTGTTTGGAAGTACGTAGAAACAGCTTCGAAGCACCTAAGAAGATGTTTGAATGTGTTTGGAAGTACGTAGAAACAGCTTCGAAGCACCTTAGAAGGTGTTTAAATTTGTTTGAAAGTACGTAGAAACAGCTTCGAAGCACCTTAGAAGGTGTTTGAATGTGTTTGGAAGTACGTAGAAACAGCTTCGAAGTACCTTAGAAGGTGTTAAAATTTGTTTGGAAGTACGTAGAAACAGCTTCGAAGCATCTTAGAATGTGTTTGAATGTGTCCGGAAGTACGTAGAAACTGCTTCGAAGCACCTTAGAATGTGTTTGAGTGTGTTTGGAAGAACGTAGAAACTGCTTCGAAGCACCTTAAAATATGTTTGAATGTGTTTGGAAGTACGTAGAAACTGCTTCGAAGCATCTTAGAATGTGTTTGAATGTGTCTGGAAGTACGTAGAAACTGCTTCGAAGCACCTTAGAATGTGTTTGAGTGTGTTTGGAAGAACGTAGAAACTGCTTCGAAGCACCTTAGAATGTGTTTGAATGTGTTTGGAAGTACGTAGAAACTTCTTCGAAGCACCTTAAAATATGTTTGAATGTGTTTGGAAGTACGTAGAAACTGCTTCGAAGCACCTTAGAAGGTGTTTGAATGTGTTTGGAAGTACGTAGAAACTGCTTCGAAGCACCTTAAAAGGTGTTTGAATGTGTTTGGAAGTACGTAGAAACTGCTTCGAAGCACCTTAAAAGGTGTTTGAATGTGTTTGGAAGTACGTAGAAACAGCTTCGAAGCACCATAGAAGGTGTTTGAATGTGTTTGGAAGTACGTAGAAACTGCTTCGAAGCACCTTAAAAGGTGTTTGAATGTGTTTGGAAGTACGTAGAAACTGCTTCGAAGCACCTTAAAAAGTGTTTGAATGTGTTTGGAAGTACGTAGAAACTGCTTCGAAGCACCTTAGAAGGTGTTTGAATGTGTTTGGAAGTACGTAGAAACTTCTTCGAAGCACCTTAAAATATGTTTGAATGTGTTTGGAAGTACGTAGAAACTGCTTCGAAGCACCTTAGAAGGTGTTTGAATGTGTTTGGAAGTACGTAGAAACTGCTTCGAAGCACCTTAAAAGGTGTTTGAATGTGTTTGGAAGTACGTAGAAACTGCTTCGAAGCACCTTAAAAGGTGTTTGAATGTGTTTGGAAGTACGTAGAAACTGCTTCGAAGCACCTTAGAAGGTGTTTGAATGTGTTTGGAAGTACGTAGAAACTGCTTCGAAGCACCTTAGAAGGTGTTTGAATGTGTTTGGAAGTACGTAGAAACAGCTTCGAAGTACCTTAGAAGGTGTTTAAATTTGTTTGGAAGTACGTAGAAACTGCTTCGAAGCACCTTAGAAGATGTTTGAATGTGTTTGGAAGTACGTAGAAACTGCTTCGAAGCATCTTAGAATGTGTTTGAATGTGTCTGGAAGTACGTAGAAACTGCTTCGAAGCACCTTAGAATGTGTTTGAGTGTGTTTGGAAGTACGTAGAAACTGCTTCGAAGCACCTTAGAAGGTGTTTGAATGTGTTTGGAAGTACGTAGAAACTGCTTCGAAGCACCTTAGAATGTGTTTGAATGTGTTTGGAAGTACGTAGAAACTTCTTCGAAGCACCTTAAAATATGTTTGAATGTGTTTGGAAGTACGTAGAAACTGCTTCGAAGCACCTTAGAAGGTGTTTGAATGTGTTTGGAAGTACGTAGAAACAGCTTCGAAGCACCTTAGAAGGTGTTTAAATTTGTTTGGAAGTACGTAGAAACAGCTTCGAAGCACCTAAGAAGATGTTTGAATGTGTTTGGAAGTACGTAGAAACAGCTTCGAAGCACCTTAGAAGGTGTTTGAATGTGTTTGGAAGTACGTAGAAACAGCTTCGAAGCACCTTAGAAGGTGTTTAAATTTGTTTGTAAGTACGTAGAAACAGCTTCGAAGCACCTTAGAAGGTGTTTGAATGTGTTTGGAAGTACGTAGAAACAGCTTCGAAGTACCTTAGAAGGTGTTTAAATTTGTTTGGAAGTACGTAGAAACAGCTTCGAAGCACCTAAGAAGATGTTTGAATGTGTTTGGAAGTACGTAGAAACTGCTTCGAAGCATCTTAGAATGTGTTTGAATGTGTCTGGAAGTACGTAGAAACTGCTTCGAAGCACCTTAGAATGTGTTTGAGTGTGTTTGGAAGTACGTAGAAACTGCTTCGAAGCACCTTAGAAGGTGTTTGAATGTGTTTGGAAGTACGTAGAAACTGCTTCGAAGCACCTTAGAATGTGTTTGAATGTGTTTGGAAGTACGTAGAAACTTCTTCGAAGCACCTTAAAATATGTTTGAATGTGTTTGGAAGTACGTAGAAACTGCTTCGAAGCACCTTAGAAGGTGTTTGAATGTGTTTGGAAGTACGTAGAAACTTCTTCGAAGCACCTTAAAATATGTTTGAATGTGTTTGGAAGTACGTAGAAACTTCTTCGAAGCACCTTAAAATATGTTTGAATGTGTTTGGAAGTACGTAGAAACTGCTTCGAAGCACCTTAGAAGGTGTTTGAATGTGTTTGGAAGTACGTAGAAACTGCTTCGAAGCACCTTAAAAGGTGTTTGAATGTGTTTGGAAGTACGTAGAAACTGCTTCGAAGCACCTTAGAAGGTGTTTGAATGTGTTTGGAAGTACGTAGAAACTGCTTCGAAGCACCTTAAAAGGTGTTTGAATGTGTTTGGAAGTACGTAGAAACAGCTTCGAAGCACCTTAGAAGGTGTTTAAATTTGTTTGGAAATACGAAGAAACAGCTTCGAAGCACCTTAAAAGGTGTTTGAATGTGTTTGGAAGTACGTAGAAACTGCTTCGAAGCACCTTAGAAGGTGTTTGAATGTGTTTGGAAGTACGTAGAAACTTCTTCGAAGCACCTTAAAATATGTTTGAATGTGTTTGGAAGTACGTAGAAACTTCTTCGAAGCACCTTAGAAGGTGTTTGAATGTGTTTGGAAGTACGTAGAAACAGCTTCGAAGCACCTTAGAAGGTGTTTGAATGTGTTTGGAAGTACGTAGAAACTGCTTCGAAGCACCTTAGAATGTGTTTGAATGTGTTTGGAAGTACGTAGAAACTTCTTCGAAGCACGTTAAAATATGTTTGAATGTGTTTGGAAGTACGTAGAAACTGCTTCGAAGCACCTTAGAAGGTGTTTGAATGTGTTTGGAAGTACGTAGAAACTGCTTCGAAGCACCTTAAAAGGTGTTTGAATGTGTTTGGAAGTACGTAGAAACTGCTTCGAAGCATCTAAGAATGTGTTTGAATGTGTCTGGAAGTACGTAGAAACTGCTTCGAAGCACCTTAGAATGTGTTTGAGTGTGTTTGGAAGTACGTAGAAACTTCTTCGAAGCACCTTAAAATATGTTTGAATGTGTTTGGAAGTACGTAGAAACTGCTTCGAAGCACCTTAGAAGGTGTTTGAATGTGTTTGGAAGTACGTAGAAACTGCTTCGAAGCACCTTAAAATATGTTTGAATGTGTTTGGAAGTACGTAGAAACTGCTTCGAAGCACCTTAGAAGGTGTTTGAATGTGTTTGGAAGTACGTAGAAACTGCTTCAAAGCACCTTAGAATGTGTTTGAATGTGTTTGGAAGTACGTAGAAACTGCTTCGAAGCACCTTAGAATGTGTTTGAATGTGTTTGGAAGTACGTAGAAACTTCTTCGAAGCACCTTAAAATATGTTTGAATGTGTTTGGAAGTACGTAGAAACTGCTTCGAAGCACCTTAGAAGGTGTTTGAATGTGTTTGGAAGTACGTAGAAACTTCTTCGAAGCACCTTAAAATATGTTTGAATGTGTTTGGAAGTACGTAGAAACTTCTTCGAAGCACCTTAAAATATGTTTGAATGTGTTTGGAAGTACGTAGAAACTGCTTCGAAGCACCTTAGAAGGTGTTTGAATGTGTTTGGAAGTACGTAGAAACTGCTTCGAAGCACCTTAAAATATGTTTGAATGTGTTTGGAAGTACGTAGAAACTGCTTCGAAGCACCTTAAAAGGTGTTTGAATGTGTTTGGAAGTACGTAGAAACTGCTTCAAAGCACCTTAGAATGTGTTTGAATGTGTTTGGAAGTACGTAGAAACTGCTTCGAAGCACCTTAAAAGGTGTTTGAATGTGTTTGGAAGTACGTAGAAACTGCTTCGAAGCACCTTAGAAGGTGTTTGAATGTGTTTGGAAGTACGTAGAAACTGCTTCGAAGCACCTTAGAAGGTGTTTGAATGTGTTTGGAAGTACGTAGAAACTGCTTCGAAGCACCTTAAAAGGTGTTTGAATGTGTTTGGAAGTACGTAGAAACAGCTTCGAAGCACCTTAGAAGGTGTTTAAATTTGTTTGGAAATACGAAGAAACAGCTTCGAAGCACCTTAAAAGGTGTTTGAGTGTGTTTGGAAGTACGTAGAAACTGCTTCGAAGCACCTTAGAAGGTGTTTGAATGTGTTTGGAAGTACGTAGAAACTTCTTCGAAGCACCTTAGAATGTGTTTGAGTGTGTTTGGAAGTACGTAGAAACTGCTTCGAAGCACCTTAGAAGGTGTTTGAATGTGTTTGGAAGTACGTAGAAACTGCTTCGAAGCACCTTAGAATGTGTTTGAATGTGTTTGGAAGTACGTAGAAACTTCTTCGAAGCACCTTAAAATATGTTTGAATGTGTTTGTAAGTACGTAGAAACAGCTTCGAAGCACCTTAGAAGGTGTTTGAATGTGTTTGGAAGTACGTAGAAACTGCTTCGAAGCACCTTAGAATGTGTTTGAATGTGTTTGGAAGTACGTAGAAACTTCTTCGAAGCACGTTAAAATATGTTTGAATGTGTTTGGAAGTACGTAGAAACTGCTTCGAAGCACCTTAGAATGTGTTTGAGTGTGTTTGGAAGTACGTAGAAACTTCTTCGAAGCACCTAAGAAGGTGTTTGAATGTGTTTGGAAGTACGTAGAAACTGCTTCGAAGCATCTAAGAATGTGTTTGAATGTGTCTGGAAGTACGTAGAAACTGCTTCGAAGCACCTTAGAATGTGTTTGAGTGTGTTTGGAAGTACGTAGAAACTTCTTCGAAGCACCTTAAAATATGTTTGAATGTGTTTGGAAGTACGTAGAAACTGCTTCGAAGCACCTTAGAAGGTGTTTGAATGTGTTTGGAAGTACGTAGAAACTGCTTCGAAGCACCTTAAAATATGTTTGAATGTGTTTGGAAGTACGTAGAAACTGCTTCGAAGCACCTTAGAAGGTGTTTGAATGTGTTTGGAAGTACGTAGAAACTGCTTCAAAGCACCTTAGAATGTGTTTGAATGTGTTTGGAAGTACGTAGAAACTGCTTCGAAGCACCTTAGAATGTGTTTGAATGTGTTTGGAAGTACGTAGAAACTTCTTCGAAGCACCTTAAAATATGTTTGAATGTGTTTGGAAGTACGTAGAAACTGCTTCGAAGCACCTTAGAAGGTGTTTGAATGTGTTTGGAAGTACGTAGAAACTGCTTCGAAGCACCTTAAAAGGTGTTTGAATGTGTTTGGAAGTACGTAGAAACTGCTTCGAAGCACCTTAGAAGGTGTTTGAATGTGTTTGGAAGTACGTAGAAACAGCTTCGAAGCACCTTAGAAGGTGTTTAAATTTGTTTGGAAGTACGAAGAAACAGCTTCGAAGCACCTAAGAAGGTGTTTGAATGTGTTTGGAAGTACGTAGAAACAGCTTCGAAGCACCTTAGAATGTGTTTGAATGTGTTTGGAAGTACGTAGAAACTGCTTCGAAGCACCTTAGAAGGTGTTTGAATGTGTTTGGAAGTACGTAGAAACTGCTTCGAAGCACCTTAAAAGGTGTTTGAATGTGTTTGGAAGTACGTAGAAACAGCTGCGAAGCACCTTAAATGGTGTTTGAATGTGTTTGGAAGTACGTAGAAACAGCTTCGAAGCACCTTAAAAGGTGTTTGAATGGGTTTTAAAGTACGTAGAAACTGCTTCGAAGCACCTTAGAAGGTGTTTGAATGTGTTTGGAAGTACGTAGAAACTGCTTCGAAGCACCTTAGAAGGTGTTTGAATGTGTTTGGAAGTACGTAGAAACTGCTTCGAAGCACCTTAAAAGGTGTTTGAATGTGTTTGGAAGTACGTAGAAACTGCTTCGAAGCAACTTAAAAGGTGTTTGAGTGTGTTTGGAAGTACGTAGAAACTGCTTCGAAGCACCTTAGAATGTGTTTGAATGTGTTTGGAAGTACGTAGAAACTGCTTCGAAGCACCTTAGAATGTGTTTGAATGGGTTTTAAAGTACGTAGAAACTGCTTCGAAGCACCTTAGAAGGTGTTTGAATGTGTTTGGAAGTACGTAGAAACTGCTTCGAAGCACCTTAGAAGGTGTTTGAATGTGTTTGGAAGTACGTAGAAACTGCTTCGAAGCACCTTAGAAGGTGTTTGAATGTGTTTGGAAGTACGTAGAAACTGCTTCGAAGCACCTTAAAAGGTGTTTGAATGGGTTTTAAAGTACGTAGAAACTGCTTCGAAGCACCTTAGAAGGTGTTTGAATGTGTTTGGAAGTACGTAGAAACTGCTTCGAAGCACCTTAGAAGGTGTTTGAATGTGTTTGGAAGTACGTAGAAACAGCTGCGAAGCACCTTAAATGGTGTTTGAATGTGTTTGGAAGTACGTAGAAACAGCTTCGAAGCACCTTAAAAGGTGTTTGAATGTGTTTGGAAGTACGTAGAAACTGCTTCGAAGCACCTTAGAAAGTGTTTGAATGTGTTTGGAAGTACGTAGAAACTGCTTCGAAGCACCTTAAAAGGTGTTTGAATGTGTTTGGAAGTACGTAGGAACTGCTTCGAAGCACCTTAGAAAGTGTTTGAATGTGTTTGGAAGTACGTAGAAACTGCTTCGAAGCACCTTAGAATGTGTTTGAATGTGTTTGGAAGTACGTAGAAACTGCTTCGAAGCACCTTAGAAAGTGTTTGAATGTGTTTGGAGGTACGTAGAAACTGCTTCGAAGCACCTTAGAAAGTGTTTGAATGTGTTTGGAAGTACGTAGAAGTTGCTTCGAAGCACCTTAGAAGGTGTTTGAATGTGTTTGGAAGTACGTAGAATTCGCTTCGAAGCACCTTAGAAAGTGTTTGAATGTGTTTGGAAGTACGCAGAAACTGCTTCGAAGCACCTTAAAAGGTGTTTGAATGTGTTTGGAAGTACGTAGAAGTTGCTTCGAAGCACCTTAGAAGGTGTTTGAATGTGTTTGGAGGTACGTAGAAACTGCTTCGAAGCACCTTAAAAGGTGTTTGAATGTGTTTGGAAGTACGTAGAAGTTGCTTCGAAGCACCTTAGAAGGTGTTTGAATGTGTTTGGAAGTACGTAGAATTTGCTTCGAAGCACCTTAGAAAGTGTTTGAATGTGTTTGGAAGTACGTAGAAACTGCTTCGAAGCACCTTAGAAAGTGTTTGAATGTGTTTGGAGGTACGTAGAAACTGCTTCGAAGCACCTTAGAAAGTGTTTGAATGTGTTTGGAAGTACGTAGAAGTTGCTTCGAAGCACCTTAGAAGGTGTTTGAATGTGTTTGGAAGTACGTAGAATTTGCTTCGAAGCACCTTAGAAAGTGTTTGAATGTGTTTGGAAGTACGCAGAAACTGCTTCGAAGCACCTTAGAAGGTGTTTGAGTGTGTTTGGAAGTACGTAGAAACTGCTTCGAAACACCTTAGAAAGTGTTTGAATGTGTTTGGAAGTACGTAGAAACTGCTTCGAAGCACCTTAGAAAGTGTTTGAATGTGTTTGGAAGTACGTAGAAACTGCTTCGAAGCACCTTAGAAGGTGTTTGATTGTGTTTGGAAGTACGTAGAAACTGCTTCGAAGCACCTTAGAAAGTGTTTGAATGTGTTTGGAAGTACGTAGAAACTGCTTCGAAGCACCTTAGAAAGTGTTTGAATGTGTTTGGAAGTACGTAGAAACTGCTTCGAAGCACCTTAGAAGGTGTTTGAATGTGTTTGGAAGTACGTAGAAACTGCTTCGAAACACCTTAGAAAGTGTTTGAATGTGTTTGGAAGTACGTAGAAACTGCTTCGAAGCACCTTAGAAAGTGTTTGAATGTGTTTGGAAGTACGTAGAAACTGCTTCGAAGCACCTTAGAAGGTGTTTGATTGTGTTTGGAAGTACGTAGAAACTGCTTCGAAGCACCTTAGAAAGTGTTTGAATGTGTTTGGAAGTACGTAGAAACTGCTTCGAAGCACCTTAGAAAGTGTTTGAATGTGTTTGGAAGTACGTAGAAACTGCTTCGAAGCACCTTAGAAGGTGTTTGAGTGTGTTTGGAAGTACGTAGAAACTGCTTTGAAGCACCTTAGAAAGTGTTTGAATGTGTTTGGAAGTACGTAGAAACTGCTTCGAAGCACCTTAGAAAGTGTTTGAATGTGTTTGGAAGTACGTAGAAACTGCTTCGAAGCACCTTAAAAGGTGTTTGAATGTGTTTGGAAGTACGTAGAAACTGCTTCGAAGCACCTTAGAAGGTGTTTGATTGTGTTTGGAAGTACGTAGAAACTGCTTCGAAGCACCTTAGAAAGTGTTTGAATGTGTTTGGAAGTACGTAGAAACTGCTTCGAAGCACCTTAGAAGGTGTTTGAGTGTGTTTGGAAGTACGTAGAAACTGCTTTGAAGCACCTTAGAAAGTGTTTGAATGTGTTTGGAAGTACGTAAAAAGTGCTCCGAAGCACTTAGGATGTTGTTTGGATGTAGTTGAAATTACGTAAAAAGTGCTCCGAAGCACTTAGGATGTTGTTTGGATGTAATTGAAATTACGTAAAAAGTGCTCCGAAGCGCTAAGGATGTTGTTTGGATGTAGTTGAAATTACGTAAAAAGTGCTCCGAAGTACTTAGGATGTTGTTTGGATGTAGTTGAAATTACGTAAAAAGTGCTCCGAAGCACTTAGGACGTTGTTTGGATGTAATTGAAATTACATAAAAAGTGCTCCGAAGCACTTAGGATGTTGTTTGGATGTAATTGAAATTACGTAAAAAGTGCTCCGAAGCACTAAGGATGTCGTTTGGATGTAGTTGAAATTACGTAAAAAATGCTCCGAAGCACTTGGGACGTCGTTTGGATGTAGTTGAAATTACGTAAAAAGTGCTCCGAAGCACATAGGACGTTGTTTGGATGTAGATGAAATTACGTAAAAAGTGCTCCGAAGCACTTAGGATGTTGTTTGGATGTAGTTGAAATTACGTAAAAAGTGCTCCGAAGCACTTAGGATGTTGTTTGGATGTAGTTGAAATTACGTAAAAAGTGCTCCGAAGCACTTAGGATGTTGTTTGGATGTTGTTTAATTTACGTAAAAAGTGCTCCGAAGCACTTAGGACGTTGTTTGGATGTTGTTTAAATTACGTAAAAAGTGCTCCGAAGCACTTAGGACGTTGTTTAGATGTAATTGAAATTACGTAAAAAGTGCTCCGAAGCACTTAGGATGTTGTTTGGATGAAGTTGAAATTACGTAAAAAGTGCTCCGAAGCACATAGGACGTTGTTTGGATGTAGTTGAAATTACGTAAAAAGTGCTCCGAAGCACTTAGGATGTTGTTTGGATGAAGTTGAAATTACGTAAAAAGTGCTCCGAAGCACTTAGGACGTTGTTTGGACGTAGTTGAAATTACGTAAAAAGTGCTCCGAAGCACTTAGAACGTTGTTTGGACGTAGTTGAAATTACGTAAAATTGCTCCGAAGCACTTAGGATGTTGTTTGGATGTTGTTTAATTTACGTAAAAAGTGCTCCGAAGCACTTAGGACGTTGTTTGGATGTTGTTTAAATTACGTAAAAAGTGCTCCGAAGCACTTAGGACGTTGTTTAGATGTAGTTTAAATTACGTAAAAAGTGCTCCGAAGCACTTAGGATGTTGTTTGGATGAAGTTGAAATTACGTAAAAAGTGCTCCGAAGCACATAGGACGTTGTTTGGATGTAATTGAAATTACGTAAAAAGAGCTCCGAAGCACTTAGGACGTTGTTTGGATGTAATTGAAATTACGTAAAAAGTGCTCCGAAGCACTTAGGACGTTGTTTGGACGTAGTTGAAATTACGTAAAAAGTGCTCCGAAGCACTTAGAACGTTGTTTGGACGTAGTTGAAATTACGTAAAAAGTGCTCCGAAGCACTTAGGACGTTGTTTGGATGTAGTTGAAATTACGTAAAAAGTGCTCCGAAGCACTTAGGACGTTGTTTGGATGGAGTTGAAATTACGTAAAAAGTGCTCCGAAACACTTAGGATGTTGTTTGGATGAAGTTGAAATTACGTAAAAAGTGCTCCGAAGCACTAAGGATGTTGTTTGGATGTAGTTGAAATTACGTAAAAAGTGCTCCGAAGCATTCAGGACGTTGTTTGGATGTAGTTGAAATTACGTAAAAAGTGCTCCGAAGCACTAAGGATGTTGTTTGGATGTAGTTGAAATTACGTAAAAAGTGCTCCGAAGCACTTAGGATGTTGTTTGGATGTAGTTGAAATTACGTAAAAAGTGCTCCGTAGCATTCAGGACGTTGTTTGGATGTAGTTGAAATTACGTAAAAAGTGCTCCGAAACACTTAGGATGATGTTTGGATGTAGTTGAAATTACGTAAAAAGTGCTCCGAAGCACTTAGGATGTTGTTTGGATGTAATTGAAATTACGTAAAAAGTGCTCCGAAGCACTTAGGACGTTGTTTGGATGGAGTTGAAATTACGTAAAAAGTGCTCCGAAGCATTCAGGACGTTGTTTGGATGTAGTTGAAATTACGTAAAAAGTGCTCCGAAGCACTAAGGATGTTGTTTGGATGTAGTTGAAATTACGTAAAAAGTGCTCCGAAGCACTTAGGATGTTGTTTGGACGTAGTTGAAATTACGTAAAAAGTGCTCCGAAGCACTAAGGATGTTGTTTGGATGTAATTGAAATTACGTAAAAAGTGCTCCGAAGCACTTAGGATGTTGTTTGGATGTAATTGAAATTACGTAAAAAGTGCTCCGAAGCACTTAGGACGTTGTTTGGATGGAGTTGAAAATACGTAAAAAGTGCTCCGAAGCACTAAGGACGTTGTTTGGATGTAATTGAAATTACGTAAAAAGTGCTCCGAAGCACTTAGGACGTTGTTTGGATGGAGTTGAAATTACGTAAAAAGTGCTCCGAAGCACTTAGGACGTTGTTTGGATGGAGTTGAAATTACGTAAAAAGTGCTCCGAAGCACTTAGGATGTTGTTTGGACGTAGTTGAAATTACGTAAAAAGTGCTCCGAAGCACTTAGGACGTTGTTTGGATGTAGTTGAAATTACGTAAAAAGTGCTCCGAAGCACTTAGGACGTTGTTTGGATGTAATTGAAATTACGTATAAAGTGCTCCGAAGCATTCAGGACGTTGTTTGGATGTAGTTGAAATTACGTAAAAAGTGCTCCGAAGCACTTAGGACGTTGTTTGGATGGAGTTGAAATTACTTAAAAAGTGCTCCGAAGCATTCAGGACGTTGTTTGGATGTAGTTGAAATTACGTAAAAAGTGCTCCGAAGCACTAAGGATGTTGTTTGGATGTAGTTGAAATTACGTAAAAAGTGCTCCGAAGCACTAAGGACGTTGTTTGGATGTAATTGAAATTACGTAAAAAGTGCTCCGAAGCACTTAGGATGTTGTTTGGATGTAATTGAAATTACGTAAAAAGTGCTCCGAAGCACTTAGGACGTTGTTTGGATGGAGTTGAAATTACGTAAAAAGTGCTCCGAAGCACTAAGGACGTTGTTTGGATGTAATTGAAATTATGTAAAAAGTGCTCCGAAGCACTTAGGACGTTGTTTGGATGGAGTTGAAATTACGTAAAAAGTGCTCCGAAGCACTTAGGACGTTGTTTGGATGGAGTTGAAATTACGCAAAAAGTGCTCCGAAGCACTAAGGACGTTGTTTGGATGTAATTGAAATTACGTAAAAAGTGCTCCGAAGCACTTAGGATGTTGTTTGGATGTAGTTGAAATTACGTAAAAAGTGCTCCGAAGCACTTAGGATGTTGTTTGGATGTAGTTGAAATTACGTAAAAAGTAATCCGAAGCACTTAGGATGTTGTTTGGATGTAATTGAAATTACGTAAAAAGTGCTCCGAAGCACTTAGGATGTTGTTTGGATGTAGTTGAAATTACGTAAAAAGTAATCCGAAGCACTTAGGATGTTGTTTGGATGTAATTGAAATTACGTAAAAAGTGCTCCGAAGCACTTAGGATGTTGTTTGGATGTAGTTGAAATTACGTAAAAAGTGCTCTGAAGCACTTAGGATGTTGTTTGGATGTAGTTGAAATTACGTAAAAAGTGCTCCGAAGCACTTAGGACGTTGTTTGGATGTAGTTGAAATTACGTAAAAAGTGCTCCGAAGCACTAAGGATGTTGTTTGGATGTAGTTGAAATTACGTAAAAAGTGCTCCGAAGCACTTTGGATGTTGTTTGGATGTAGTTGAAATTACGTAAAAAGTGCTCCGAAGCACTAAGGACGTTGTTTATAAGTAGTTGAAATTACGTAAAAAGTGCTCCGAAGCACTTAGAACGTTGTTTGGAAGTAGTTGAAATTACGTAAAAAGTGCTCCGAAGCACTTAGGACGTTGTTTGGATGTAGTTGAAATTACGTAAAAAGTGCTCCGAAGCACTTAGGATGTTGTTTGGATGTAATTGAAATTACGTAAAAAGTGCTCCGAAGCACTTAGGATGTTGTTTGGATGTTGTTTAAATTACGTAAAAAGTGCTCCGAAGCACTTAGGATGTTGTTTGGATGTAGTTGAAATTACGTAAAAAGTGCTCCGAAGCACTTAGGATGTTGTTTGGATGTAGTTGAAATTACGTAAAAAGTGCTCCGAAGCACTAAGGACGTTGTTTATAAGTAGTTGAAATTACGTAAAAAGTGCTCCGAAGCACTTAGAACGTTGTTTGGAAGTAGTTGAAATTACGTAAAAAGTGCTCCGAAGCACTTAGGACGTTGTTTGGATGTAGTTGAAATTACGTAAAAAGTGCTCCGAAGCACTTAGGATGTTGTTTGGATGTAATTGAAATTACGTAAAAAGTGCTCCGAAGCACTTAGGATGTTGTTTGGATGTTGTTTAAATTACGTAAAAAGTGCTCCGAAGCACTTAGGACGTTGTTTGGATGTAGTTGAAATTACGTAAAAAGTGCTCCGAAGCACTTAGGATGTTGTTTGGATGTAATTGAAATTACGTAAAAAGTGCTCCGAAGCACTTAGGACGTTGTTTGGATGGAGTTGAAATTACGTAAAAAGTGCTCCGAAGCACTAAGGACGTTGTTTGGATGTAATTGAAATTACGTAAAAAGTGCTCCGAAGCACTTAGAACGTTGTTTGGACGTAGTTGAAATTACGTAAAAAGTGCTCCGAAGCACTTAGAACGTTGTTTGGACGTAGTTGAAATTACGTAAAAAGTGCTCCGAAGCACTTAGAACGTTGTTTGGACGTAGTTGAAATTACGTAAAAAGTGCTCCGAAGCACTTAGGACGTTGTTTGGATGGAGTTGAAATTACGTAAAAAGTGCTCCGAAACACTTAGGATGTTGTTTGGATGAAGTTGAAATTACGTAAAAAGTGCTCCGAAGCACTAAGGATGTTGTTTGGATGTAGTTGAAATTACGTAAAAAGTGCTCCGAAGCATTCAGGACGTTGTTTGGATGTAGTTGAAATTACGTAAAAAGTGCTCCGTAGCATTCAGGACGTTGTTTGGATGTAGTTGAAATTACGTAAAAAGTGCTCCGAAACACTTAGGATGATGTTTGGATGTAGTTGAAATTACGTAAAAAGTGCTCCGAAGCACTTAGGATGTTGTTTGGATGTAATTGAAATTACGTAAAAAGTGCTCCGAAGCACTTAGGACGTTGTTTGGATGGAGTTGAAATTACTTAAAAAGTGCTCCGAAGCATTCAGGACGTTGTTTGGATGTAGTTGAAATTACGTAAAAAGTGCTCCGAAGCATTCAGGACGTTGTTTGGATGTAGTTGAAATTACGTAAAAAGTGCTCCGAAGCACTTAGGACGTTGTTTGGATGTAGTTGAAATTACGTAAAAAGTGCTCCGAAGCATTCAGGACGTTGTTTGGATGTAGTTGAAATTACGTAAAAAGTGCTCCGAAGCACTTAGGACGTTGTTTGGATGGAGTTGAAATTACGTAAAAAGTGCTCCGAAACACTTAGGATGTTGTTTGGATGTAGTTGAAATTACGTAAAAAGTGCTCCGAAGCACTAAGGATGTTGTTTGGATGTAGTTGAAATTACGTAAAAAGTGCTCCGAAGCATTCAGGACGTTGTTTGGATGTAGTTGAAATTACGTAAAAAGTGCTCCGTAGCATTCAGGACGTTGTTTGGATGTAGTTGAAATTACGTAAAAAGTGCTCCGAAACACTTAGGATGATGTTTGGATGTAGTTGAAATTACGTAAAAAGTGCTCCGAAGCACTTAGGATGTTGTTTGGATGTAATTGAAATTACGTAAAAAGTGCTCCGAAGCACTTAGGACGTTGTTTGGATGGAGTTGAAATTACTTAAAAAGTGCTCCGAAGCATTCAGGACGTTGTTTGGATGTAGTTGAAATTACGTAAAAAGTGCTCCGAAGCATTCAGGACGTTGTTTGGATGTAGTTGAAATTACGTAAAAAGTGCTCCGAAGCACTAAGGATGTTGTTTGGATGTAGTTGAAATTACGTAAAAAGTGCTCCGAAGCATTCAGGACGTTGTTTGGATGTAGTTGAAATTACGTAAAAAGTGCTCCGAAGCACTTAGGACGTTGTTTGGATGGAGTTGAAATTACTTAAAAAGTGCTCCGAAGCATTCAGGACGTTGTTTGGATGTAGTTGAAATTACGTAAAAAGTGCTCCGAAGCATTCAGGACGTTGTTTGGATGTAGTTGAAATTACGTAAAAAGTGCTCCGAAGCACTTAGGACGTTGTTTGGATGTAGTTGAAATTACGTAAAAAGTGCTCCGAAGCACTTAGGACGTTGTTTATAAGTAGTTGAAATTACGTAAAAAGTGCTCCGAAGCACTTAGAACGTTGTTTGGAAGTAGTTGAAATTACGTAAAAAGTGCTCCGAAGCACTTAGGACGTTGTTTGGATGTAGTTGAAATTACGTAAAAAGTGCTCCGAAGCACTTAGGATGTTGTTTGGATGTAATTGAAATTACGTAAAAAGTGCTCCGAAGCACTTAGGATGTTGTTTGGATGTTGTTTAAATTACGTAAAAAGTGCTCCGAAGCACTTAGGATGTTGTTTGGATGTAGTTGAAATTACGTAAAAAGTGCTCCGAAGCACTTAGGATGTTGTTTGGATGTAGTTGAAATTACGTAAAAAGTGCTCCGAAGCACTAAGGACGTTGTTTATAAGTAGTTGAAATTACGTAAAAAGTGCTCCGAAGCACTTAGAACGTTGTTTGGAAGTAGTTGAAATTACGTAAAAAGTGCTCCGAAGCACTTAGGACGTTGTTTGGATGTAGTTGAAATTACGTAAAAAGTGCTCCGAAGCACTTAGGATGTTGTTTGGATGTAATTGAAATTACGTAAAAAGTGCTCCGAAGCACTTAGGATGTTGTTTGGATGTTGTTTAAATTACGTAAAAAGTGCTCCGAAGCACTTAGGACGTTGTTTGGATGTAGTTGAAATTACGTAAAAAGTGCTCCGAAGCACTTAGGATGTTGTTTGGATGTAATTGAAATTACGTAAAAAGTGCTCCGAAGCACTTAGGACGTTGTTTGGATGGAGTTGAAATTACGTAAAAAGTGCTCCGAAGCACTAAGGACGTTGTTTGGATGTAATTGAAATTACGTAAAAAGTGCTCCGAAGCACTTAGAACGTTGTTTGGACGTAGTTGAAATTACGTAAAAAGTGCTCCGAAGCACTAAGAACGTTGTTTGGACGTAGTTGAAATTACGTAAAAAGTGCTCCGAAGCACTTAGAACGTTGTTTGGACGTAGTTGAAATTACGTAAAAAGTGCTCCGAAGCACTTAGGACGTTGTTTGGATGTAGTTGAAATTACGTAAAAAGTGCTCCGAAGCACTTAGGACGTTGTTTGGATGTAGTTGAAATTACGTAAAAAGTGCTCCGAAACACTTAGGATGTTGTTTGGATGAAGTTGAAATTACGTAAAAAGTGCTCCGAAGCACTAAGGATGTTGTTTGGATGTAGTTGAAATTACGTAAAAAGTGCTCCGAAGCATTCAGGACGTTGTTTGGATGTAGTTGAAATTACGTAAAAAGTGCTCCGTAGCATTCAGGACGTTGTTTGGATGTAGTTGAAATTACGTAAAAAGTGCTCCGAAACACTTAGGATGATGTTTGGATGTAGTTGAAATTACGTAAAAAGTGCTCCGAAGCACTTAGGATGTTGTTTGGATGTAATTGAAATTACGTAAAAAGTGCTCCGAAGCACTTAGGACGTTGTTTGGATGGAGTTGAAATTACTTAAAAAGTGCTCCGAAGCATTCAGGACGTTGTTTGGATGTAGTTGAAATTACGTAAAAAGTGCTCCGAAGCATTCAGGACGTTGTTTGGATGTAGTTGAAATTACGTAAAAAGTGCTCCGAAGCACTTAGAACGTTGTTTGGACGTAGTTGAAATTACGTAAAAAGTGCTCCGAAGCACTTAGGACGTTGTTTGGATGTAGTTGAAATTACGTAAAAAGTGCTCCGAAGCACTTAGGACGTTGTTTGGATGGAGTTGAAATTACGTAAAAAGTGCTCCGAAACACTTAGGATGTTGTTTGGATGAAGTTGAAATTACGTAAAAAGTGCTCCGAAGCACTAAGGATGTTGTTTGGATGTAGTTGAAATTACGTAAAAAGTGCTCCGAAGCATTCAGGACGTTGTTTGGATGTAGTTGAAATTACGTAAAAAGTGCTCCGTAGCATTCAGGACGTTGTTTGGATGTAGTTGAAATTACGTAAAAAGTGCTCCGAAACACTTAGGATGATGTTTGGATGTAGTTGAAATTACGTAAAAAGTGCTCCGAAGCACTTAGGATGTTGTTTGGATGTAATTGAAATTACGTAAAAAGTGCTCCGAAGCACTTAGGACGTTGTTTGGATGGAGTTGAAATTACTTAAAAAGTGCTCCGAAGCATTCAGGACGTTGTTTGGATGTAGTTGAAATTACGTAAAAAGTGCTCCGAAGCATTCAGGACGTTGTTTGGATGTAGTTGAAATTACGTAAAAAGTGCTCCGAAGCACTAAGGATGTTGTTTGGATGTAGTTGAAATTACGTAAAAAGTGCTCCGAAGCATTCAGGACGTTGTTTGGATGTAGTTGAAATTACGTAAAAAGTGCTCCGAAGCACTTAGGACGTTGTTTGGATGGAGTTGAAATTACTTAAAAAGTGCTCCGAAGCATTCAGGACGTTGTTTGGATGTAGTTGAAATTACGTAAAAAGTGCTCCGAAGCATTCAGGACGTTGTTTGGATGTAGTTGAAATTACGTAAAAAGTGCTCCGAAGCACTTAGGACGTTGTTTGGATGTAGTTGAAATTACGTAAAAAGTGCTCCGAAGCACTTAGGACGTTGTTTGGATGGAGTTGAAATTACGTAAAAAGTGCTCCGAAACACTTAGGATGTTGTTTGGATGAAGTTGAAATTACGTAAAAAGTGCTCCGAAGCACTAAGGATGTTGTTTGGATGTAGTTGAAATTACGTAAAAAGTGCTCCGAAGCATTCAGGACGTTGTTTGGATGTAGTTGAAATTACGTAAAAAGTGCTCCGTAGCATTCAGGACGTTGTTTGGATGTAGTTGAAATTACGTAAAAAGTGCTCCGAAACACTTAGGATGATGTTTGGATGTAGTTGAAATTACGTAAAAAGTGCTCCGAAGCACTTAGGATGTTGTTTGGATGTAATTGAAATTACGTAAAAAGTGCTCCGAAGCACTTAGGACGTTGTTTGGATGGAGTTGAAATTACTTAAAAAGTGCTCCGAAGCATTCAGGACGTTGTTTGGATGTAGTTGAAATTACGTAAAAAGTGCTCCGAAGCACTAAGGATGTTGTTTGGATGTAGTTGAAATTACGTAAAAAGTGCTCCGAAGCATTCAGGACGTTGTTTGGATGTAGTTGAAATTACGTAAAAAGTGCTCCGAAGCATTCAGGACGTTGTTTGGATGTAGTTGAAATTACGTAAAAAGTGCTCCGAAGCACTAAGGATGTTGTTTGGATGTAGTTGAAATTACGTAAAAAGTGCTCCGAAGCACTAAGGACGTTGTTTGGATGTAATTGAAATTACGTAAAAAGTGCTCCGAAGCACTTAGGATGTTGTTTGGATGTAATTGAAATTACGTAAAAAGTGCTCCGAAGCACTTAGGATGTTGTTTGGATGTAATTGAAATTACGTAAAAAGTGCTCCGAAGCACTTAGGACGTTGTTTGGATGGAGTTGAAATTACGTAAAAAGTGCTCCGAAGCACTAAGGACGTTGTTTGGATGTAATTGAAATTATGTAAAAAGTGCTCCGAAGCACTTAGGACGTTGTTTGGATGGAGTTGAAATTACGTAAAAAGTGCTCCGAAGCACTTAGGACGTTGTTTGGATGGAGTTGAAATTACGCAAAAAGTGCTCCGAAGCACTAAGGACGTTGTTTGGATGTAATTGAAATTACGTAAAAAGTGCTCCGAAGCACTTAGGATGTTGTTTGGATGTAGTTGAAATTACGTAAAAAGTGCTCCGAAGCACTTAGGATGTTGTTTGGATGTAGTTGAAATTACGTAAAAAGTAATCCGAAGCGCTAAGGATGTTGTTTGGATATAGTTGAAATCACGTAAAAAGTGCTCCGAAGCACTTAGGATGTTGTTTGGATATAGTTGAAGTTACGTAAAAAGTGCTCCGAGGCACTTAGGATGTTGTTTGGATGTAGTTGAAGTTACGTAAAAAGTGCTCCGAGGCACTTAGGATGTTGTTTGGATGTAGTTGAAATTACGTAAAAAGTGCTCCGAAGCACTTAGGAAGTTGTTTGGATATAGTTGAAGTTACGTAAAAAGTGCTCCGAGGCACTTAGGATGTTGTTTGGATATAGTTGAAATCACGTAAAAAGTGCTCCGAAGCACTTAGGATGTTGTTTGGATATAGTTGAAGTTACGTAAAAAGTGCTCCGAGGCACTTAGGATGTTGTTTGGATATAGTTGAAATTACGTAAAAAGTGCTCCGAGGCACTTAGGATGTTGTTTGGATATAGTTGAAATTACGTAAAAAGTGCTCCGAGGCACTTAGGACGTTGTTTGGATGCAGTTGAAATCACGTAAAAAGTGCTCCGAAGCACTTAGGAAGTTGTTTGGATGTAGTTGAAGTTACGTAAAAAGTGCTCCGAGGCACTTAGGATGTTGTTTGGATGTAGTTGAAATTACGTAAAAAGTGCTCCGAGGCACTTAGGAAGTTGTTTGGATGTAGTTGAAGTTACGTAAAAAGTGCTCCGAGGCACTTAGGATGTTGTTTGGATATAGTTGAAGTTACGTAAAAAGTGCTCCGAAGCACTTAGGATGTTGTTTGGATATAGTTGAAGTTACGTAAAAAGTGCTCCGAGGCACTTAGGATGTTGTTTGGATGTAGTTGAAATTACGTAAAAAGTGCTCCGAAGCACTTAGGAAGTTGTTTGGATGTAGTTGAAGTTACGTAAAAAGTGCTCCGAGGCACTTAGGATGTTGTTTGGATGTAGTTGAAATTACGTAAAAAGTGCTCCGAGGCACTTAGGATGTTGTTTGGATGTAGTTGAAATCACGTAAAAAGTGCTCCGAAGCACTTAGGATGTTGTTTGGATATAGTTGAAGTTACGTAAAAAGTGCTCCGAGGCACTTAGGATGTTGTTTGGATGTAGTTGAAGTTACGTAAAAAGTGCTCCGAGGCACTTAGGATGTTGTTTGGATGTAGTTGAAATTACGTAAAAAGTGCTCCGAAGCACTTAGGAAGTTGTTTGGATGTAGTTGAAGTTACGTAAAAAGTGCTCCGAAGCACTTAGGATGTTGTTTGGATGTAGTTGAAATTACGTAAAAAGTGCTCCGAGGCACTTAGGATGTTGTTTGGATATAGTTGAAGTTACGTAAAAAGTGCTCCGAAGCACTTAGGAAGTTGTTTGGATGTAGTTGAAATTACGTAAAAAGTGCTCCGAGGCACTTAGGATGTTGTTTGGATGTAGTTGAAATTACGTAAAAAGTGCTCCGAAGCACTTAGGAAGTTGTTTGGATGTAGTTGAAGTTACGTAAAAAGTGCTCCGAGGCACTTAGGATGTTGTTTGGATGTAGTTGAAATTACGTAAAAAAGTGCTCCGAAGCACTTAGGACGTTGTTTGAATATAGTTGAAATTACGTAAAAAGCGCTCCGAAGCACTTAGGATGTTGTTTGGATGTAGTTGAAGTTACGTAAAAAGTGCTCCGAGGCACTTAGGATGTTGTTTGGATGTAGTTGAAATACGTAAAAAGTGCTCCGAAGCACTTAGGATGTTGTTTGGATATAGTTGAAGTTACGTAAAAAGTGCTCCGAAGCACTTAGGAAGTTGTTTGGATGTAGTTGAAATTACGTAAAAAGTGCTCCGAGGCACTTAGGATGTTGTTTGGATGTAGTTGAAATTACGTAAAAGTGCTCCGAGGCACTCTAGGAAGTTGTTTGGATGTAGTTGAAATTACGTAAAAAGTGCTCCGAAGCACTTAGGATGTTGTTTGGATGTAGTTGAAATTACGTAAAAAGTGCTCCGAAGCACTTAGGAAGTTGTTTGGATGTAGTTGAAATTACGTAAAAAGTGCTCCGAGGCACTTAGGATGTTGTTTGGATTAGTTGAAATTACGTAAAAAGTGCTCCGAGGCACTTAGGATGTTGTTTGGATGTAGTTGAAATTACGTAAAAAGTGCTCCGAGGCACTTAGGAAGTTGTTTGGATGTAGTTGAAATTACGTAAAAAGTGCTCGAGGCACTTAGGACGTTGTTTGGATGTAGTTGAAATTACGTAAAAAGTGCTCCGAAGCACTTAGGAAGTTGTTTGGATGTAGTTGAAGTTACGTAAAAAGTGCTCCGAGGCACTTAGGATGTTGTTTGGATATAGTTGAAATTACGTAGAAAGTGCTCCGAGGCACTTAGGATGTTGTTTGGATATAGTTGAAGTTACGTAAAAAGTGCTCCGAGGCACTTAGGATGTTGTTTGGATGTAGTTGAAGTTACGTAAAAAGTGCTCCGAGGCACTTAGGATGTTGTTTGGATGTAGTTGAAATTACGTAAAAAGTGCTCCGAGGCACTTAGGATGTTGTTTGGATATAGTTGAAGTTACGTAAAAAGTGCTCCGAAGCACTTAGGAAGTTGTTTGGATGTAGTTGAAATTACGTAAAAAGTGCTCCGAGGCACTTAGGATGTTGTTTGGATGTAGTTGAAATTACGTAAAAAGTGCTCCGAGGCACTTAGGAAGTTGTTTGGATGTAGTTGAAATTACGTAAAAAGTGCTCCGAGGTACTTAGGATGTTGTTTGGATGTAGTTGAAATTACGTAAAAAGTGCTCCGAAGCACTTAGGAAGTTGTTTGGATGTAGTTGAAATTACGTAAAAAGTGCTCCGAGGCACTTAGGATGTTGTTTGGATATAGTTGAAATTACGTAAAAAGTGCTCCGAGGCACTTAGGATGTTGTTTGGATGTAGTTGAAATTACGTAAAAAGTGCTCCGAGGCACTTAGGAAGTTGTTTGGATGTAGTTGAAATTACGTAAAAAGTGCTCCGAGGCACTTAGGATGTTGTTTGGATGTAGTTGAAATTACGTAAAAAGTGCTCCGAAGCACTTAGGAAGTTGTTTGGATGTAGTTGAAGTTACGTAAAAAGTGCTCCGAGGCACTTAGGATGTTGTTTGGATATAGTTGAAATTACGTAGAAAGTGCTCCGAGGCACTTAGGATGTTGTTTGGATATAGTTGAAGTTACGTAAAAAGTGCTCCGAGGCACTTAGGATGTTGTTTGGATGTAGTTGAAATTACGTAAAAAGTGCTCCGAAGCACTTAGGAAGTTGTTTGGATGTAGTTGAAATTACGTAAAAAGTGCTCCGAAGCATTTAGGATGTTGTTTGGATGTAGCTGAAATTACGTAAAAAGTGCTCCGAAGCACTTAGGATGTTGTTTGGATGTAGTTGAAATTACGTAAAAAGTGCTCCGAAGCATTTAGGATGTTGTTTGGATGTAGTTGAAATTACGTAAAAAGTGCTCCGAAGCACTACGGACGTTGTTTGGATGTAGTTGAAATTACGTAAAAAGTGCTCCGAAGCACTTAGGACGTTGTTTGGATGTAGTTGAAATTACGTAAAAAGTGCTCCGAAGCATTTAGGATGTTGTTTGGATGTAGTTGAAATTACTTAAAAAGTGCTCCGAAGCACTTAGGACGTTGTTTGGATGTAGTTTAAATTACGTAAAAAGTGCTCCGAAGCACTAAGGACGTTGTTTGGATGTAGTTGAAATTACGTAAAAAGTGCTCCGAAGCACTTAGGATGTTGTTTGGATGTAGTTGAAATTACGTAAGAAGTGCTCCGAAGCACTTAGGATGTTGTTTGGATGTAGTTGAAATTACGTAAAGAGTGCTTCGAAGCACTTAGGACGTTGTTAGGATGTAGTTGAAATTACGTAAAAAGTGCTCCGAAGCACTTAGGATGTTGTTTGGATGTAGTTGAAATTACGTAAAAAGTGCTCCGAAGCACTTAGGATGTTGTTTGGATGTAGCTGAAATTACGTAAAAAGTGCTCCGAAGCACTTAGGATGTTGTTTGGATGTAGTTGAAATTACGTAAAAAGTGCTCCGAAGCATTTAGGATGTTGTTTGGATGTAGTTGAAATTACGTAAAAAGTGCTCCGAAGCACTTAGGATGTTGTTTGGATGTAGTTGAAATTACGTAAAAAGTGCTCCGAGGCACTTAGGAAGTTGTTTGGATGTAGTTGAAATTACGTAAAAAGTGCTCCGAGGCACTTAGGACGTTGTTTGGATGTAGTTGAAATTACGTAAAAAGTGCTCGAAGCACTTAGGAAGTTGTTGGATGTAGTTGAAGTTACGTAAAAAGTGCTCCGAGGCACTTAGGATGTTGTTTGGATATAGTTGAAATTACGTAGAAAGTGCTCCGAGGCACTTAGGATGTTGTTTGGATATAGTTGAAGTTACGTAAAAAGTGCTCCGAGGCACTTAGGATGTTGTTTGGATGTAGTTGAAGTTACGTAAAAAGTGCTCGAGGCACTTAGGATGTTGTTTGGATGTAGTTGAAATTACGTAAAAAGTGCTCCGAGGCACTTAGGATGTTGTTTGGATATAGTTGAAGTTACGTAAAAAGTGCTCCGAAGCACTTAGGAAGTTGTTTGGATGTAGTTGAAATTACGTAAAAAGTGCTCCGAGGCACTTAGGATGTTGTTTGGATGTAGTTGAAATTACGTAAAAAGTGCTCCGAGGCACTTAGGAAGTTGTTTGGATGTAGTTGAAATTACGTAAAAAGTGCTCCGAGGTACTTAGGATGTTGTTTGGATGTAGTTGAAATTACGTAAAAAGTGCTCCGAAGCACTTAGGAAGTTGTTTGGATGTAGTTGAAATTACGTAAAAAGTGCTCCGAGGCACTTAGGATGTTGTTTGGATATAGTTGAAATTACGTAAAAAGTGCTCCGAGGCACTTAGGATGTTGTTTGGATGTAGTTGAAGTTACGTAAAAAGTGCTCCGAGGCACTTAGGATGTTGTTTGGATGTAGTTGAAATTACGTAAAAAGTGCTCCGAAGCACTTAGGAAGTTGTTTGGATGTAGTTGAAGTTACGTAAAAAGTGCTCCGAGGCACTTAGGATGTTGTTTGGATATAGTTGAAATTACGTAGAAAGTGCTCCGAGGCACTTAGGATGTTGTTTGGATGTAGTTGAAATTACGTAAAAAGTGCTCCGAGGCACTTAGGAAGTTGTTTGGATGTAGTTGAAATTACGTAAAAAGTGCTCCGAGGCACTTAGGATGTTGTTTGGATGTAGTTGAAATTACGTAAAAAGTGCTCCGAAGCACTTAGGAAGTTGTTTGGATGTAGTTGAAATTACGTAAAAAGTGCTCCGAAGCATTTAGGATGTTGTTTGGATGTAGCTGAAATTACGTAAAAAGTGCTCCGAAGCATTTAGGATGTTGTTTGGATGTAGTTGAAATTACGTAAAAAGTGCTCCGAAGCACTTAGGATGTTGTTTGGATGTAGTTGAAATTACGTAAAAAGTGCTCCGAAGCACTTAGGACGTTGTTTGGATGTAGTTGAAATTACGTAAAAAGTGCTCCGAAGCATTTAGGATGTTGTTTGGATGTAGTTGAAATTACGTAAAAAGTGCTCCGAAGCACTTAGGATGTTGTTTGGATGTAGTTGAAATTACGTAAAAAGTGCTCCGAAGCACTTAGGATGTTGTTTGGATGTAGCTGAAATTACGTAAAAAGTGCTCCGTAGCATTTAGGATGTTGTTTGGATGTAGTTGAAATTACGTAAAAAGTGCTCCGAAGCATTTAGGATGTTGTTTGGATGTAGTTGAAATTACGTAAAAAGTGCTCCGAAGCACTTAGGATGTTGTTTGGATGTAGTTGAAATTACGTAAAAAGTGCTCCGAAGCACTTAGGACGTTGTTTGGATGTAGTTGAAATTACGTAAAAAGTGCTCCGAAGCATTTAGGATGTTGTTTGGATGTAGTTGAAATTACGTAAAAAGTGCTCCGAAGCACTTAGGATGTTGTTTGGATGTAGTTGAACTTACGTAAAAAGTGCTCCGAAGCACTTAGGATGTTGTTTGGATGTAATTGAAATTACGTAAAAAGTGCTCCGAAGCACTTAGGATGTTGTTTGGATGTAATTGAAATTACGTAAAAAGTGCTCCGAAGCACTAAGGATGTTGTTTGGATGTAGTTGAAATTACGTAAAAAGTGCTCCGAAGCACTTAGGACGTTGTTTGGATGTAGTTGAAATTACGTAAAAAGTGCTCCGAAGCACTTAGGATGTTGTTTGGATGTAGTTGAACTTACGTAAAAAGTGCTCCGAAGCACTTAGGATGTTGTTTGGATGTAGTTGAAATTACGTAAAAAGTGCTCCGAAGCACTTAGGATGTTGTTTGGATGTAGTTGAAATTACGTAATAAGTGCTCCGAAGCACTTAGGATGTTGTTTGGATGTAATTGAAATTACGTAAAAAGTGCTCCGAAGCATTAAGGATGTTGTTTGGATGTAGTTGAAATTACGTAAAAAGTGCTCCGAAGCATTTAGAACGTTGTTTGGATGTTGTTGATATTACGTAAAAAGTGCTCCGAAGCACTAAGGATGTTGTTTGGATGTAGTTGAAATTACGTAAAAAGTGCTCCGAAGCACGAAGGATGTTGTTTGGATGTAGTTGAAATTACGTAAAAAGTGCTCCGAAGCATTTAGAACGTTGTTTGGATGTTGTTGATATTATGTAAAAAGTGCTCCGAAGCACTTAGGACGTTGTTTGGATGTAGTTGAAATTACGTAAAAAGTGCTCCGAAGCACTTAGGATGTTGTTTGGATGTAGTTGAAATTACGTAAAAAGTGCTCCGAAGCACTAAGGATGTTGTTTGGATGTAGTTGAACTTACGTAAAAAGTGCTCCGAAGCACTTAGGATGTTGTTTGGATGTAATTGAAATTACGTAAAAAGTGCTCCGAAGCACTTAGGATGTTGTTTGGATGTAGTTGAAATTACGTAAAAAGTGCTCCGAAGCACTAAGGATGTTGTTTGGATGTAGTTGAACTTACGTAAAAAGTGCTCCGAAGCACTTAGGATGTTGTTTGGATGTAATTGAAATTACGTAAAAAGTGCTCCGAAGCACTTAGGATGTTGTTTTGATGTAATTGAAATTACGTAAAAAGTGCTCCGAAGCACTTAGGATGTTGTCTGGATGTAGTTGAAATTACGTAAAAAGTGCTCCGAAGCACTTAGGATGTTGTTTGGATGTAGTTGAACTTACGTAAAAAGTGCTCCGAAGCACTTAGGATGTTGTTTGGATGTAATTGAAATTACGTAAAAAGTGCTCCGAAGCACTTAGGATGTTGTTTGGATGTAATTGAAATTACGTAAAAAGTGCTCCGAAGCACTAAGGATGTTGTTTGGATGTAGTTGAAATTACGTAAAAAGTGCTCCGAAGCACTTAGGATGTTGTTTGGATGTAGTTGAAATTACGTAAAAAGTGCTCCGAAGCACTTAGGATGTTGTTTGGATGTAATTGAAATTACGTAAAAAGTGCTCCGAAGCACTTAGGATGGTGTTTGGATGTAATTGAAATTACGTAAAAAGTGCTCCGAAGCACTTAGGATGTTGTTTTGATGTAATTGAAATTACGTAAAAAGTGCTCCGAAGCACTAAGGATGTTGTTTGGATGTAGTTGAAATTACGTAAAAAGTGCTCCGAAGCACTTAGGATGTTGTTTGGATGTAATTGAAATTACGTAAAAAGTGCTCCGAAGCACTTAGGATGTTGTTTGGATGTAATTGAAATTACGTAAAAAGTGCTCCGAAGCACTAAGGATGTTGTTTGGATGTAGTTGAAATTACGTAAAAAGTGCTCCGAAGCATGTAGAACGTTGTTTGGATGTTGTTGATATTACGTAAAAAGTGCTCCGAAGCACTTAGGATGTTGTTTTGATGTAATTGAAATTACGTAAAAAGTGCTCCGAAGCACTAAGGATGTTGTTTGGATGTAGTTGAAATTACGTAAAAAGTGCTCCGAAGCACTTAGGATGTTGTTTGGATGTAATTGAAATTACGTAAAAAGTGCTCCGAAGCACTTAGGATGTTGTTTGGATGTAATTGAAATTACGTAAAAAGTGCTCCGAAGCACTAAGGATGTTGTTTGGATGTAGTTGAAATTACGTAAAAAGTGCTCCGAAGCATTTAGAACGTTGTTTGGATGTTGTTGATATTACGTAAAAAGTGCTCCGAAGCACTTAGGATGTTGTTTGGATGTAGTTGAAATTACGTAAAAAGTGCTCCGAAGCACTTAGGATGTTGTTTGGATGTAATTGAAATTACGTAAAAAGTGCTCCGAAGCACTTAGGACGTTGTTTGGATGTAGTTGAAATTACGTAAAAAGTGCTCCGAAGCACTTAGGATGTTGTTTGGATGTAGTTGAAATTACGTAAAAAGTGCTCCAAAGCATTTAGGATGTTGTTTGGATGTAGCTGAAATTACGTAAAAAGTGCTCCGAAGCACTTAGGATGTTGTTTGGATGTAGTTGAAATTACGTAAAAAGTGCTCCGAAGCACTTAGGATGTTGTTTTGATGTAATTGAAATTACGTAAAAAGTGCTCCGAAGCACTAAGGATGTTGTTTGGATGTAGTTGAAATTACGTAAAAAGTGCTCCGAAGCACTTAGGATGTTGTTTGGATGTAATTGAAATTACGTAAAAAGTGCTCCGAAGCACTTAGGATGTTGTTTGGATGTAATTGAAATTACGTAAAAAGTGCTCCGAAGCACTAAGGATGTTGTTTGGATGTAGTTGAAATTACGTAAAAAGTGCTCCGAAGCATTTAGAACGTTGTTTGGATGTTGTTGATATTACGTAAAAAGTGCTCCGAAGCACTTAGGATGTTGTTTGGATGTAGTTGAAATTACGTAAAAAGTGCTCCGAAGCACTTAGGATGTTGTTTGGATGTAATTGAAATTACGTAAAAAGTGCTCCGAAGCACTTAGGACGTTGTTTGGATGTAGTTGAAATTACGTAAAAAGTGCTCCGAAGCACTTAGGATGTTGTTTGGATGTAGTTGAAATTACGTAAAAAGTGCTCCAAAGCATTTAGGATGTTGTTTGGATGTAGCTGAAATTACGTAAAAAGTGCTCCGAAGCACTTAGGATGTTGTTTGGATGTAGTTGAAATTACGTAAAAAGTGCTCCGAAGCACTTAGGATGTTGTTTGGATGTAGTTGAAATTACGTAAAAAGTGCTCCGAAGCATTTAGGATGTTGTTTAAATGTAGCTGAAATTACGTAAAAAGTGCTCCGAAGCACTTAGGATGTTGTTTGGATGTAGTTGAAATTACGTAAAAAGTGCTCCGAAGCACTTAGGATGTTGTTTGGATGTAGTTGATATTACGTAAAAAGTGCTCCGAAGCACTTAGGATGTTGTTTGGATGTAGTTGAAATTACGTAAAAAGTGCTCCGAAGCACTTAGGACGTTGTTTGGATGTAGTTGAAATTACGTAAAAAGTGCTCCGAAGCACTTAGGATGTTGTTTGGATGTAATTGAAATTACGTAAAAAGTGCTCCGAAGCACTTAGGATGTTGTTTGGATGTAGTTGAAATTACGTAAAAAGTGCTCCGAAGCACTTAGGATGTTGTTTGGATGTAGTTGAAATTACGTAAAAAGTGCTCCGAAGCACTTAGGATGTTGTTTGGATGTAATTGAAATTACGTAAAAAGTGCTCCGAAGCACTTAGGATGGTGTTTGGATGTAATTGAAATTACGTAAAAAGTGCTCCGAAGCACTTAGGATGTTGTTTTGATGTAATTGAAATTACGTAAAAAGTGCTCCGAAGCACTAAGGATGTTGTTTGGATGTAGTTGAAATTACGTAAAAAGTGCTCCGAAGCACTTAGGATGTTGTTTGGATGTAATTGAAATTACGTAAAAAGTGCTCCGAAGCACTTAGGATGTTGTTTGGATGTAATTGAAATTACGTAAAAAGTGCTCCGAAGCACTAAGGATGTTGTTTGGATGTAGTTGAAATTACGTAAAAAGTGCTCCGAAGCATTTAGAACGTTGTTTGGATGTTGTTGATATTACGTAAAAAGTGCTCCGAAGCACTTAGGATGTTGTTTGGATGTAGCTGAAATTACGTAAAAAGTGCTCCGAAGCACTTAGGACGTTGTTTGGATGTAGTTGAAATTACGTAAAAAGTGCTCCGAAGCACTTAGGATGTTGTTTGGATGTAGTTGAAATTACGTAAAAAGTGCTCCGAAGCACTTAGGATGTTGTTTGGATGTAATTGAAATTACGTAAAAAGTGCTCCGAAGCACTTAGGATGTTGTTTGGATGTAATTGAAATTACGTAAAAAGTGCTCCGAAGCACTTAGGATGTTGTTTGGATGTAATTGAAATTACGTAAAAAGTGCTCCGAAGCACTAAGGATGTTGTTTGGATGTAGTTGAAATTACGTAAAAAGTGCTCCGAAGCACTTAGGATGTTGTTTGGATGTTGTTGAACTTACGTAAAAAGTGCTCCGAAGCACTTAGGATGTTGTTTGGATGTTGTTGAACTTACGTAAAAAGTGCTCCGAAGCACTTAGGATGTTGTTTGGATGTAGTTGAAATTACGTAAAAAGTGCTCCGAAGCACTTAGGATGTTGTTTGGATGTAATTGAAATTACGTAAAAAGTGCTCCGAAGCACTTAGGATGTTGTTTGGATGTAATTGAAATTACGTAAAAAGTGCTCCGAAGCACTTAGGATGTTGTTTGGATGTAATTGAAATTACGTAAAAAGTGCTCCGAAGCACTTAGGATGTTGTTTTGATGTAATTGAAATTACGTAAAAAGTGCTCCGAAGCACTTAGGATGGTGTTTGGATGTAATTGAAATTACGTAAAAAGTGCTCCGAAGCACTTAGGATGTTGTTTTGATGTAATTGAAATTACGTAAAAAGTGCTCCGAAGCACTAAGGATGTTGTTTGGATGTAGTTGAAATTACGTAAAAAGTGCTCCGAAGCACTTAGGATGTTGTTTGGATGTAATTGAAATTACGTAAAAAGTGCTCCGAAGCACTTAGGATGTTGTTTGGATGTAATTGAAATTACGTAAAAAGTGCTCCGAAGCACTAAGGATGTTGTTTGGATGTAGTTGAAATTACGTAAAAAGTGCTCCGAAGCATTTAGAACGTTGTTTGGATGTTGTTGATATTACGTAAAAAGTGCTCCGAAGCACTTAGGATGTTGTTTGGATGTAGCTGAAATTACGTAAAAAGTGCTCCGAAGCACTTAGGACGTTGTTTGGATGTAGTTGAAATTACGTAAAAAGTGCTCCGAAGCACTTAGGATGTTGTTTGGATGTAGTTGAAATTACGTAAAAAGTGCTCCGAAGCACTTAGGATGTTGTTTGGATGTAATTGAAATTACGTAAAAAGTGCTCCGAAGCACTTAGGATGTTGTTTGGATGTAATTGAAATTACGTAAAAAGTGCTCCGAAGCACTTAGGATGTTGTTTGGATGTAATTGAAATTACGTAAAAAGTGCTCCGAAGCACTAAGGATGTTGTTTGGATGTAGCTGAAATTACGTAAAAAGTGCTCCGAAGCACTTAGGATGTTGTTTGGATGTTGTTGATATTACGTAAAAAGTGCTCCGAAGCACTTAGGATGTTGTTTGGATGTTGTTGAACTTACGTAAAAAGTGCTCCGAAGCACTTAGGATGTTGTTTGGATGTAGTTGAAATTACGTAAAAAGTGCTCCGAAGCACTTAGGATGTTGTTTGGATGTAATTGAAATTACGTAAAAAGTGCTCCGAAGCACTTAGGATGTTGTTTGGATGTAATTGAAATTACGTAAAAAGTGCTCCGAAGCACTAAGGATGTTGTTTGGATGTAGTTGAAATTACGTAAAAAGTGCTCCGAAGCATTTAGAACGTTGTTTGGATGTTGTTGATATTACGTAAAAAGTGCTCCGAAGCACTTAGGATGTTGTTTGGATGTAGCTGAAATTACGTAAAAAGTGCTCCGAAGCACTTAGGACGTTGTTTGGATGTAGTTGAAATTACGTAAAAAGTGCTCCGAAGCACTTAGGATGTTGTTTGGATGTAGTTGAAATTACGTAAAAAGTGCTCCAAAGCATTTAGGATGTTGTTTGGATGTAGCTGAAATTACGTAAAAAGTGCTCCGAAGCACTTAGGATGTTGTTTGGATGTTGTTGATATTACGTAAAAAGTGCTCCGAAGCACTTAGGATGTTGTTTGGATGTAGTTGAAATTACGTAAAAAGTGCTCCGAAGCACTTAGGATGTTGTTTGGATGTAGTTGAAATTACGTAAAAAGTGCTCCGAAGCACTAAGGATGTTGTTTGGATGTAGTTGAAATTACGTAAAAAGTGCTCCGAAGCACTTAGGATGTTGTTTGGATGTAGTTGAAATTACGTAAAAAGTGCTCCGAAGCACTTAGGATGTTGTTTGGATGTAATTGAAATTACGTAAAAAGTGCTCCGAAGCACTTAGGATGTTGTTTGGATGTAATTGAAATTACGTAAAAAGTGCTCCGAAGCACTAAGGATGTTGTTTGGATGTAGTTGAAATTACGTAAAAAGTGCTCCGAAGCATTTAGAACGTTGTTTGGATGTTGTTGATATTACGTAAAAAGTGCTCCGAAGCACTTAGGATGTTGTTTGGATGTAGTTGAAATTACGTAAAAAGTGCTCCGAAGCACTTAGGATGTTGTTTGGATGTTGTTGATATTACGTAAAAAGTGCTCCGAAGCACTTAGGATGTTGTTTGGATGTTGTTGAACTTACGTAAAAAGTGCTCCGAAGCACTTAGGATGTTGTTTGGATGTAGTTGAAATTACGTAAAAAGTGCTCCGAAGCACTTAGGATGTTGTTTGGATGTAATTGAAATTACGTAAAAAGTGCTCCGAAGCACTTAGGATGTTGTTTGGATGTAATTGAAATTACGTAAAAAGTGCTCCGAAGCACTTAGGATGTTGTTTGGATGTAGCTGAAATTACGTAAAAAGTGCTCCGAAGCACTTAGGACGTTGTTTGGATGTAGTTGAAATTACGTAAAAAGTGCTCCGAAGCACTTAGGATGTTGTTTGGATGTAGTTGAAATTACGTAAAAAGTGCTCCGAAGCACTTAGGATGTTGTTTGGATGTAATTGAAATTACGTAAAAAGTGCTCCGAAGCACTTAGGATGTTGTTTGGATGTAATTGAAATTACGTAAAAAGTGCTCCGAAGCACTTAGGATGTTGTTTGGATGTAATTGAAATTACGTAAAAAGTGCTCCGAAGCACTAAGGATGTTGTTTGGATGTAGCTGAAATTACGTAAAAAGTGCTCCGAAGCACTTAGGATGTTGTTTGGATGTTGTTGATATTACGTAAAAAGTGCTCCGAAGCACTTAGGATGTTGTTTGGATGTTGTTGAACTTACGTAAAAAGTGCTCCGAAGCACTTAGGATGTTGTTTGGATGTAGTTGAAATTACGTAAAAAGTGCTCCGAAGCACTTAGGATGTTGTTTGGATGTAATTGAAATTACGTAAAAAGTGCTCCGAAGCACTTAGGATGTTGTTTGGATGTAATTGAAATTACGTAAAAAGTGCTCCGAAGCACTAAGGATGTTGTTTGGATGTAGTTGAAATTACGTAAAAAGTGCTCCGAAGCATTTAGAACGTTGTTTGGATGTTGTTGATATTACGTAAAAAGTGCTCCGAAGCACTTAGGATGTTGTTTGGATGTAATTGAAATTACGTAAAAAGTGCTCCGAAGCACTTAGGATGTTGTTTGGATGTAGCTGAAATTACGTAAAAAGTGCTCCGAAGCACTTAGGACGTTGTTTGGATGTAGTTGAAATTACGTAAAAAGTGCTCCGAAGCACTTAGGATGTTGTTTGGATGTAGTTGAAATTACGTAAAAAGTGCTCCAAAGCATTTAGGATGTTGTTTGGATGTAGCTGAAATTACGTAAAAAGTGCTCCGAAGCACTTAGGATGTTGTTTGGATGTTGTTGATATTACGTAAAAAGTGCTCCGAAGCACTTAGGATGTTGTTTGGATGTAGTTGAAATTACGTAAAAAGTGCTCCGAAGCACTTAGGATGTTGTTTTGATGTAATTGAAATTACGTAAAAAGTGCTCCGAAGCACTAAGGATGTTGTTTGGATGTAGTTGAAATTACGTAAAAAGTGCTCCGAAGCACTTAGGATGTTGTTTGGATGTAATTGAAATTACGTAAAAAGTGCTCCGAAGCACTTAGGATGTTGTTTGGATGTAATTGAAATTACGTAAAAAGTGCTCCGAAGCACTAAGGATGTTGTTTGGATGTAGTTGAAATTACGTAAAAAGTGCTCCGAAGCATTTAGAACGTTGTTTGGATGTTGTTGATATTACGTAAAAAGTGCTCCGAAGCACTTAGGATGTTGTTTGGATGTAGTTGAAATTACGTAAAAAGTGCTCCGAAGCACTTAGGATGTTGTTTGGATGTAATTGAAATTACGTAAAAAGTGCTCCGAAGCACTTAGGACGTCGTTTGGATGTAGTTGAAATTACGTAAAAAGTGCTCCGAAGCAGCTAGGACGTTGTTTGGATGTAGTTGAAATTACGTAAAAAGTGCTCCGAAGCACTTAGGATGTTGTTTGGATGTAGTTGAAATTACGTAAAAAGTGCTCCGAAGCAGCTAGGACGTTGTTTGGATGTAGTTGAAATTACGTAAAAAGTGCTCCGAAGCACTTAGGATGTTGTTTGGATGTAGTTGAAATTACGTAAAAAGTGCTCCGAAGCACTTAGGACGTCGTTTGGATGTAGTTGAAATTACGTAAAAAGTGCTCCGAAGCACTTAGGATGTTGTTTGGATGTAGTTGAAATTACGTAAAAAGTGCTCCGAAGCACTTAGGATGTTGTTTGGATGTAGTTGAAATTACGTAAAAAGTGCTCCGAAGCACTTAGGATGTTGTTTGGATGTAGTTGAAATTACGTAAAAAGTGCTCCGAAGCAGCTAGGACGTCGTTTGGATGTAGTTGAAATTACGTAAAAAGTGCTCCGAAGCACTTAGGATGTTGTTTGGATGTAGTTGAAATTACGTAAAAAGTGCTCCGAAGCACTTAGGACGTCGTTTGGATGTAGTTGAAATTACGTAAAAAGTGCTCCGAAGCACTTAGGATGTTGTTTGGATGTAGTTGAAATTACGTAAAAAGTGCTCCGAAGCAGCTAGGACGTTGTTTGGATGTAGTTGAAATTACGTAAAAAGTGCTCCGAAGCACTTAGGATGTTGTTTGGATGTAGTTGAAATTACGTAAAAAGTGCTCCGAAGCAGCTAGGACGTTGTTTGGATGTAGTTGAAATTACGTAAAAAGTGCTCCGAAGCACTTAGGATGTTGTTTGGATGTAGTTGAAATTACGTAAAAAGTGCTCCGAAGCACTTAGGATGTTGTTTGGATGTAGTTGAAATTACGTAAAAAGTGCTCCGAAGCACTTAGGATGTTGTTTGGATGTAATTGAAATTACGTAAAAAGTGCTCCGAAGCACTTAGGATGTTGTTTGGATGTAGTTGAAATTACGTAAAAAGTGCTCCGAAGCAGCTAGGACGTTGTTTGGATGTAGTTGAAATTACGTAAAAAGTGCTCCGAAGCACTTAGGATGTTGTTTGGATGTAGTTGAAATTACGTAAAAAGTGCTCCGAAGCAGCTAGGACGTTGTTTGGATGTAGTTGAAATTACGTAAAAAGTGCTCCGAAGCACTTAGGATGTTGTTTGGATGTAGTTGAAATTACGTAAAAAGTGCTCCGAAGCACTTAGGATGTTGTTTGGATGTAATTGAAATTACGTAAAAAGTGCTCCGAAGCAGCTAGGACGTTGTTTGGATGTAGTTGAAATTACGTAAAAAGTGCTCCGAAGCACTTAGGATGTTGTTTGGATGTAGTTGAAATTACGTAAAAAGTGCTCCGAAGCACTTAGGATGTTGTTTGGATGTAGTTGAAATTACGTAAAAAGTGCTCCGAAGCACTTAGGATGTTGTTTGGATGTAATTGAAATTACGTAAAAAGTGCTCCGAAGCAGCTAGGACGTTGTTTGGATGTAGTTGAAATTACGTAAAAAGTGCTCCGAAGCACTTAGGATGTTGTTTGGATGTAGTTGAAATTACGTAAAAAGTGCTCCGAAGCACTTAGGATGTTGTTTGGATGTAATTGAAATTACGTAAAAAGTGCTCCGAAGCAGCTAGGACGTTGTTTGGATGTAGTTGAAATTACGTAAAAAGTGCTCCGAAGCACTTAGGATGTTGTTTGGATGTAGTTGAAATTACGTAAAAAGTGCTCCGAAGCACTTAGGATGTTGTTTGGATGTAGTTGAAATTACGTAAAAAGTGCTCCGAAGCAGCTAGGACGTTGTTTGGATGTAGTTGAAATTACGTAAAAAGTGCTCCGAAGCACTTAGGATGTTGTTTGGATGTAGTTGAAATTACGTAAAAAGTGCTCCGAAGCACTTAGGATGTTGTTTGGATGTAATTGAAATTACGTAAAAAGTGCTCCGAAGCAGCTCAAATGTTGTTTGGATGTAGTTGAAATTACGTAAAAAGTGCTCCGAAGCACTTAGGATGTTGTTTGGATGTAGTTGAAATTACGTAAAAAGTGCTCCGAAGCACTTAGGATGTTGTTTGGATGTAGTTGAAATTACGTAAAAAGTGCTCCGAAGCACTTAGGATGTTGTTTGGATGTAATTGAAATTACGTAAAAAGTGCTCCGAAGCAGCTAGGACGTTGTTTGGATGTAGTTGAAATTACGTAAAAAGTGCTCCGAAGCACTTAGGATGTTGTTTGGATGTAGTTGAAATTACGTAAAAAGTGCTCCGAAGCACTTAGGACGTCGTTTGGATGTAGTTGAAATTACGTAAAAAGTGCTCCGAAGCACTTAGGATGTTGTTTGGATGTAGTTGAAATTACGTAAAAAGTGCTCCGAAGCAGCTAGGACGTTGTTTGGATGTAGTTGAAATTACGTAAAAAGTGCTCCGAAGCACTTAGGATGTTGTTTGGATGTAATTGAAATTACGTAAAAAGTGCTCCGAAGCAGCTAGGACGTTGTTTGGATGTAGTTGAAATTACGTAAAAAGTGCTCCGAAGCACTTAGGATGTTGTTTGGATGTAGTTGAAATTACGTAAAAAGTGCTCCGAAGCACTTAGGACGTCGTTTGGATGTAGTTGAAATTACGTAAAAAGTGCTCCGAAGTACTTAGGATGTTGTTTGGATGTAGTTGAAATTACGTAAAAAGTGCTCCGAAGCACCTAGGACGTTGTTTGGATGTAGTTGAAATTACGTAAAAAGTGCTCCGAAGCACTTAGGATGTTGTTTGGATGTAGTTGAAATTACGTAAAAAGTGCTCCGAAGCACTTAGGACGTCGTTTGGATGTAGTTGAAATTACGTAAAAAGTGCTCCGAAGCACTTAGGATGTTGTTTGGATGTAGTTGAAATTACGTAAAAAGTGCTCCGAAGCATTTAGGATGTTGTTTGGATGTAGTTGAAATTACGTAAAAAGTGCTCCGCAGCACTTAGGATGTTGTTTGGATGTAATTGAAATTACGTAAAAAGTGCTCCGAAGCAGCTAGGACGTTGTTTGGATGTAGTTGAAATTACGTAAAAAGTGCTCCGAAGCACTTAGGATGTTGTTTGGATGTAGTTGAAATTACGTAAAAAGTGCTCCGAAGCACTTAGGATGTTGTTTGGATGCAGTTGAAATTACGTAAAAAGTGCTCCGAAGCAGCTAGGACGTTGTTTGGATGTAGTTGAAATTACGTAAAAAGTGCTCCGAAGCACTTAGGATGTTGTTTGGATGTAGTTGAAATTACGTAAAAAGTGCTCCGAAGCACTTAGGATGTTGTTTGGATGTAGTTGAAATTACGTAAAAAGTGCTCCGAAGCACTTAGGATGTTGTTTGGATGTAGTTGAAATTACGTAAAAAGTGCTCCGAAGCAGCTAGGACGTTGTTTGGATGTAGTTGAAATTACGTAAAAAGTGCTCCGAAGCACTTAGGATGTTGTTTGGATGTAATTGAAATTACGTAAAAAGTGCTCCGAAGCACTTAGGATGTTGTTTGGATGTAGTTGAAATTACGTAAAAAGTGCTCCGAAGCACTTAGGATGTTGTTTGGATGTAGTTGAAATTACGTAAAAAGTGCTCCGAAGCACTTAGGATGTTGTTTGGATGTAGTTGAAATTACGTAAAAAGTGCTCCGAAGCACTTAGGACGTCGTTTGGATGTAGTTGAAATTACGTAAAAAGTGCTCCGAAGCACTTAGGATGTTGTTTGGATGTAGTTGAAATTACGTAAAAAGTGCTCCGAAGCAGCTAGGACGTTGTTTGGATGTAGTTGAAATTACGTAAAAAGTGCTCCGAAGCACTTAGGATGTTGTTTGGATGTAGTTGAAATTACGTAAAAAGTGCTCCGAAGCACTTAGGATGTTGTTTGGATGTAATTGAAATTACGTAAAAAGTGCTCCGAAGCAGCTAGGACGTTTTATG
>NW_026690073.1:0-76092 GCF_943734765.1 Anopheles ziemanni
ATTCCTACAACATCCAATCACCTTTATAGGTGCTTCGAAGCACTTTTTACGTAATTCCTACAACATCCAATCACCTTTAGAGGTGCTTCGAAGCACTTTTTACGTAATTCCTACAACATCCAATCACCTTTAGAGGTGCTTCGAAGCACTTTTTACGTAATTCCTACAACATCCAATCACCTTTGAAGGTGCTTCGAAGCACTTTTTACGTAATTCCTACAACATCCAATCACCTTTGAAGGTGCTTCGAAGCACTTTTTACGTAATTCCTACAACATCCAATCACCTTTATAGGTGCTTCGAAGCACTTTTTACGTAATTCCTACAACATCCAATCACCTTTGAAGGTGCTTCGAAGCACTTTTTACGTAATTCCTACAACATCCAATCACCTTTAGAGGTGCTTCGAAGCACTTTTTACGTAATTCCTACAACATCCAATCACCTTTGAAGGTGCTTCGAAGCACTTTTTACGTAATTCCTACAACATCCAATCACCTTTATAGGTGCTTCGAAGCACTTTTTACGTAATTCCTACAACACTCAATCACCTTTGAAGGTGCTTCGAAGCACTTTTTACGTAATTCCTACAACATCCAATCACCTTTATAGGTGCTTCGAAGCACTTTTTACGTAATTCCTACAACACTCAATCACCTTTGAAGGTGCTTCGAAGCACTTTTTACGTAATTCCTACAACATCCAATCACCTTTATAGGTGCTTCGAAGCACTTTTTACGTAATTCCTACAACACTCAATCACCTTTATAGGTGCTTCGAAGCACTTTTTACGTAATTCCTACAACACCCAATCACCTTTGAAGGTGCTTCGAAGCACTTTTTACGTAATTCCTACAACATCCAATCACCTTTATAGGTGCTTCGAAGCACTTTTTACGTAATTCCTACAACATCCAATCACCTTTAGAGGTGCTTCGAAGCACTTTTTACGTAATTCCTACAACATCCAATCACCTTTAGAGGTGCTTCGAAGCAATTTTTACGTAATTCCTACAACATCCAATCACCTTTATAGGTGCTTCGAAGCACTTTTTACGTAATTCCTACAACACCCAATCACCTTTGAAGGTGCTTCGAAGCACTTTTTACGTAATTCCTACAACATCCAATCACCTTTGAAGGTGCTTCGAAGCACTTTTTACGTAATTCCTACAACATCCAATCACCTTTAGAGGTGCTTCGAAGCACTTTTTACGTAATTCCTACAACATCCAATCACCTTTGAAGGTGCTTCGAAGCACTTTTTACGTAATTCTTACAACATCCAATCACCTTTAGAGGTGCTTCGAAGCACTTTTTACGTAATTCCTACAACATCCAATCACCTTTAGAGGTGCTTCGAAGCACTTTTTACGTAATTCCTACAACATCCAATCACCTTTGAAGGTGCTTCGAAGCACTTTTTACGTAATTCCTTCAACATCCAATCACCTTTAGAGGTGCTTCGAAGCACTTTTTACGTAATTCCTACAACATCCAATCACCTTTGAAGGTGCTTCGAAGCACTTTTTACGTAATTCCTACAACATCCAATCACCTTTATAGGTGCTTCGAAGCACTTTTTACGTAATTCCTACAACACCCAATCACCTTTGAAGGTGCTTCGAAGCACTTTTTACGTAATTCCTACAACATCCAATCACCTTTGGAGGTGCTTCGAAGCACTTTTTACGTAATTCCTACAACATCCAATCACCTTTGAAGGTGCTTCGAAGCACTTTTTACGTAATTCCTACAACATCCAATCACCTTTGAAGGTGCTTCGAAGCACTTTTTACGTAATTCCTACAACATCCAATCACCTTTAGAGGTGCTTCGAAGCACTTTTTACGTAATTCCTACAACATCCAATCACCTTTAGAGGTGCTTCGAAGCACTTTTTACGTAATTCCTACAACATCCAATCACCTTTGAAGGTGCTTCGAAGCACTTTTTACGTAATTCCTACAACATCCAATCACCTTTATAGGTGCTTCGAAGCACTTTTTACGTAATTCCTACAACACTCAATCACCTTTGAAGGTGCTTCGAAGCACTTTTTACGTAATTCTTACAACATCCAATCACATTTAGAGGTGCTTCGAAGCACTTTTTACGTAATTCCTACAACATCCAATCACCTTTAGAGGTGCTTCGAAGCACTTTTTACGTAATTCCTACAACATCCAATCACCTTTGAAGGTGCTTCGAAGCACTTTTTACGTAATTCCTTCAACATCCAATCACCTTTAGAGGTGCTTCGAAGCACTTTTTACGTAATTCCTACAACATCCAATCACCTTTGAAGGTGCTTCGAAGCACTTTTTACGTAATTCCTACAACATCCAATCACCTTTATAGGTGCTTCGAAGCACTTTTTACGTAATTCCTACAACACCCAATCACCTTTGAAGGTGCTTCGAAGCACTTTTTACGTAATTCCTACAACATCCAATCACCTTTGGAGGTGCTTCGAAGCACTTTTTACGTAATTCCTACAACATCCAATCACCTTTAGAGGTGCTTCGAAGCACTTTTTACGTAATTCCTACAACATCCAATCACCTTTAGAGGTGCTTCGAAGCACTTTTAACGTAATTCCTACAACACCCAATCACCTTTGAAGGTGCTTCGAAGCACTTTTTACGTAATTCTTACAACATCCAATCACCTTTGAAGGTGCTTCGAAGCACTTTTTACGTAATTCCTACAACATCCAATCACCTTTATAGGTGCTTCGAAGCACTTTTTACGTAATTCCTACAACACCCAATCACCTTTGAAGGTGCTTCGAAGCACTTTTTACGTAATTCTTACAACATCCAATCACCTTTAGAGGTGCTTCGAAGCACTTTTTACGTAATTCCTACAACATCCAATCACCTTTAGAGGTGCTTCGAAGCACTTTTTACGTAATTCCTACAACATCCAATCACCTTTGAAGGTGCTTCGAAGCACTTTTTACGTAATTCCTACAACATCCAATCACCTTTATAGGTGCTTCGAAGCACTTTTTACGTAATTCCTACAACACCCAATCACCTTTGAAGGTGCTTCGAAGCACTTTTTACGTAATTCCTACAACATCCAATCACCTTTGAAGGTGCTTCGAAGCACTTTTTACGTAATTCCTACAACATCCAAATACCTTTATAGGTGCTTCGAAGCACTTTTTACGTAATTCCTACAACACCCAATCACCTTTGAAGGTGCTTCGAAGCACTTTTTACGTAATTCCTACAACATCCAATCACCTTTGAAGGTGCTTCGAAGCACTTTTTACGTAATTCCTACAACATCCAATCACCTTTAGAGGTGCTTCGAAGCACTTTTTACGTAATTCCTACAACACCCAATCACCTTTGAAGGTGCTTCGAAGCACTTTTTACGTAATTCCTACAACATCCAATCACCTTTATAGGTGCTTCGAAGCACTTTTTACGTAATTCCTACAACATCCAATCACCTTTGAAGGTGCTTCGAAGCACTTTTTACGTAATTCCTACAACATCCAATCACCTTTGAAGGTGCTTCGAAGCACTTTTTACGTAATTCCTACAACATCCAATCACCTTTATAGGTGCTTCGAAGCACTTTTTACGAAATTCCTACAACACCCAATCACCTTTGAAGGTGCTTCGAAGCACTTTTTACGTAATTCCTACAACATCCAATCACCTTTGAAGGTGCTTCGAAGCACTTTTTACGTAATTCCTACAACATCCAATCACCTTTATAGGTGCTTCGAAGCACTTTTTACGTAATTCCTACAACATCCAATCACCTTTAGAGGTGCTTCGAAGCACTTTTTACGTAATTCCTACAACATCCAATCACCTTTGAAGGTGCTTCGAAGCACTTTTTACGTAATTCCTACAACATCCAATCACCTTTATAGGTGCTTCGAAGCACTTTTTACGTAATTCCTACAACACCCAATCACCTTTGAAGGTGCTTCGAAGCACTTTTTACGTAATTCTTACAACATCCAATCACCTTTAGAGGTGCTTCGAAGCACTTTTTACGTAATTCCGACAACATCCAATCACCTTTAGAGGTGCTTCGAAGCACTTTTTACGTAATTCCTACAACATCCAATCACCTTTGAAGGTGCTTCGAAGCACTTTTTACGTAATTCCTACAACATCCAATCACCTTTATAGGTGCTTCGAAGCACTTTTTACGTAATTCTTACAACATCCAATCACCTTTAGAGGTGCTTCGAAGCACTTTTTACGTAATTCCGACAACATCCAATCACCTTTAGAGGTGCTTCGAAGCACTTTTTACGTAATTCTTACAACATCCAATCACCTTTAGAGGTGCTTCGAAGCACTTTTTACGTAATTCCTACAACACCCAATCACCTTTGAAGGTGCTTCGAAGCACTTTTTACGTAATTCCTACAACATCCAATCACCTTTGAAGGTGCTTCGAAGCACTTTTTACGTAATTCCTACAACACCCAATCACCTTTGAAGGTGCTTCGAAGCACTTTTTACGTAATTCTTACAACATCCAATCACCTTTAGAGGTGCTTCGAAGCACTTTTTACGTAATTCCGACAACATCCAATCACCTTTAGAGGTGCTTCGAAGCACTTTTTACGTAATTCCTACAACATCCAATCACCTTTGAAGGTGCTTCGAAGCACTTTTTACGTAATTCCTACAACATCCAATCACCTTTATAGGTGCTTCGAAGCACTTTTTACGTAATTCTTACAACATCCAATCACCTTTAGAGGTGCTTCGAAGCACTTTTTACGTAATTCCTACAACACCCAATCACCTTTGAAGGTGCTTCGAAGCACTTTTTACGTAATTCCTACAACATTCCAATCACCTTTGAAGGTGCTTCGAAGCACTTTTTACGTAATTCCTACAACACCCAATCACCTTTGAAGGTGCTTCGAAGCACTTTTTACGTAATTCTTACAACATCCAATCACCTTTAGAGGTGCTTCGAAGCACTTTTTACGTAATTCCGACAACATCCAATCACCTTTAGAGGTGCTTCGAAGCACTTTTTACGTAATTCCTACAACATCCAATCACCTTTGAAGGTGCTTCGAAGCACTTTTTACGTAATTCCTACAACATCCAATCACCTTTATAGGTGCTTCGAAGCACTTTTTACGTAATTCCTACAACACCCCAATCACCTTTGAAGGTGCTTCGAAGCACTTTTTACGTAATTCCTACAACATCCAATCACCTTTGAAGGTGCTTCGAAGCACTTTTTACGTAATTCCTACAACATCCAATCACCTTTATAGGTGCTTCGAAGCACTTTTTACGTAATTCCTACAACACCCAATCACCTTTGAAGGTGCTTCGAAGCACTTTTTACGTAATTCCTACAACATCCAATCACCTTTGAAGGTGCTTCGAAGCACTTTTTACGTAATTCCTACAACATCCAATCACCTTTAGAGGTGCTTCGAAGCACTTTTTACGTAATTCCTACAACACCCAATCACCTTTGAAGGTGCTTCGAAGCACTTTTTACGTAATTCCTACAACATCCAATCACCTTTATAGGTGCTTCGAAGCACTTTTTACGTAATTCCTACAACATCCAATCACCTTTGAAGGTGCTTCGAAGCACTTTTTACGTAATTCCTACAACACCCAATCACCTTTGAAGGTGCTTCGAAGCACTTTTTACGTAATTCCTACAACATCCAATCACCTTTATAGGTGCTTCGAAGCACTTTTTACGTAATTCCTACAACACCCAATCACCTTTGAAGGTGCTTCGAAGCACTTTTTACGTAATTCCTACAACATCCAATCACCTTTGAAGGTGCTTCGAAGCACTTTTTACGTAATTCTTACAACATCCAATCACCTTTGAAGGTGCTTCGAAGCACTTTTTACGTAATTCCTACAACATCCAATCACCTTTGAAGGTGCTTCGAAGCACTTTTACGTAATTCCTACAACATCCAATCACCTTTATAGGTGCTTCGAAGCACTTTTTACGTAATTCCTACAACACCCAATCACCTTTGAAGGTGCTTCGAAGCACTTTTTACGAAATTCTTACAACATCCAATCACCTTTGAAGGTGCTTCGAAGCACTTTTTACGTAATTCTTACAACATCCAATCACCTTTAGAGGTGCTTCGAAGCACTTTTTACGTAATTCCGACAACATCCAATCACCTTTAGAGGTGCTTCGAAGCACTTTTTACGTAATTCCTACAACATCCAATCACCTTTGAAGGTGCTTCGAAGCACTTTTTACGTAATTCCTACAACATCCAATCACCTTTAGAGGTGCTTCGAAGCACTTTTTACGTAATTCCTACAACATCCAATCACCTTTGAAGGTGCTTCGAAGCACTTTTTACGTAATTCCTACAACATCCAATCACCTTTATAGGTGCTTCGAAGCACTTTTTACGTAATTCCTACAACATCCAATCACCTTTGGAGGTGCTTCGAAGCACTTTTTACGTAATTCTTACAACATCCAATCACATTTAGAGGTGCTTCGAAGCACTTTTTACGTAATTCCTACAACATCCAATCACCTTTAGAGGTGCTTCGAAGCACTTTTTACGTAATTCCTACAACATCCAATCACCTTTGAAGGTGCTTCGAAGCACTTTTTACGTAATTCCTACAACATCCAATCACCTTGAAAGGTGCTTCGAAGCACTTTTTACGTAATTCTTACAACATCCAATCACATTTAGAGGTGCTTCGAAGCACTTTTTACGTAATTCCTACAACATCCAATCACCTTTAGAGGTGCTTCGAAGCACTTTTTACGTAATTCCTACAACATCCAATCACCTTTGAAGGTGCTTCGAAGCACTTTTTACGTAATTCCTACAACATCCAATCACCTTTGAAGGTGCTTCGAAGCACTTTTTACGTAATTCCTACAACATCCAATCACCTTGAAAGGTGCTTCGAAGCACTTTTTACGTAATTCTTACAACATCCAATCACCTTTAGAGGTGCTTCGAAGCACTTTTTACGTAATTCCTACAACATCCAATCACCTTTGAAGGTGCTTCGAAGCACTTTTTACGTAATTCCTACAACATATAATCACCTTTGAAGGTGCTTCGAAGCACTTTTTACGTAATTCCTACAACATCCAATCACCTTTATAGGTGCTTCGAAGCACTTTTTACGTAATTCCTACAACACCCAATCACCTTTGAAGGTGCTTCGAAGCACTTTTTACGTAATTCTTACAACATCCAATCACCTTTAGAGGTGCTTCGAAGCACTTTTTACGTACTTCCGACAACATCCAATCACCTTTAGAGGTGCTTCGAAGCACTTTTTACGTAATTCCTACAACATCCAATCACCTTTGAAGGTGCTTCGAAGCACTTTTTACGTAATTCCTACAACATCCAATCACCTTTAGAGGTGCTTCGAAGCACTTTTTACGTAATTCCTACAACACCCAATCACCTTTGAAGGTGCTTCGAAGCACTTTTTACGTAATTCCTACAACATCCAATCACCTTTGAAGGTGCTTCGAAGCACTTTTTACGTAATTCCTACAACATCCAATCACCTTTAGAGGTGCTTCGCAGCACTTTTTACGTAATTCCTACAACACCCAATCACCTTTGAAGGTGCTTCGAAGCACTTTTTACGTAATTCCTACAACATCCAATCACCTTTGAAGGTGCTTCGAAGCACTTTTTACGTAATTCCTACAACATCCAATCACCTTTAGAGGTGCTTCGAAGCACTTTTTACGTAATTCCTACAACACCCAATCACCTTTGAAGGTGCTTCGAAGCACTTTTTACGTAATTCCTACAACATCCAATCACCTTTATAGGTGCTTCGAAGCACTTTTTACGTAATTCCTACAACATCCAATCACCTTTGAAGGTGCTTCGAAGCACTTTTTACGTAATTCCTACAACATCCAATCACCTTTGAAGGTGCTTCGAAGCACTTTTTACGTAATTCCTACAACACCCAATCACCTTTGAAGGTGCTTCGAAGCACTTTTTACGTAATTCCTACAACATCCAATCACCTTTGAAGGTGCTTCGAAGCACTTTTTACGTAATTCCTACAACATCCAATCACCTTTATAGGTGCTTCGAAGCACTTTTTACGTAATTCCTACAACACCCAATCACCTTTGAAGGTGCTTCGAAGCACTTTTTACGTAATTCCTACAACATCCAATCACCTTTGGAGGTGCTTCGAAGCACTTTTTACGTAATTCCTACAACATCCAATCACCTTTGAAGGTGCTTCGAAGCACTTTTTAAGTAATTCCTACAACATCCAATCACCTTTGAAGGTGCTTCGAAGCACTTTTTACGTAATTCCTACAACATCCAATCACCTTTATAGGTGCTTCGAAGCACTTTTTACGTAATTCCTACAACACCCAATCACCTTTGAAGGTGCTTCGAAGCACTTTTTACGTAATTCTTACAACATCCAATCACCTTTAGAGGTGCTTCGAAGCACTTTTTACGTACTTCCGACAACATCCAATCACCTTTAGAGGTGCTTCGAAGCACTTTTTACGTAATTCCTACAACATCCAATCACCTTTGAAGGTGCTTCGAAGCACTTTTTACGTAATTCCTACAACATCCAATCACCTTTATAGGTGCTTCGAAGCACTTTTTACGTAATTCCTACAACACCCAATCACCTTTGAAGGTGCTTCGAAGCACTTTTTACGTAATTCCTACAACATCCAATCACCTTTGAAGGTGCTTCGAAGCACTTTTTACGTAATTCCTACAACATCCAATCACCTTTAGAGGTGCTTCGCAGCACTTTTTACGTAATTCCTACAACACCCAATCACCTTTGAAGGTGCTTCGAAGCACTTTTTACGTAATTCCTACAACATCCAATCACCTTTGAAGGTGCTTCGAAGCACTTTTTACGTAATTCCTACAACATCCAATCACCTTTAGAGGTGCTTCGAAGCACTTTTTACGTAATTCCTACAACACCCAATCACCTTTGAAGGTGCTTCGAAGCACTTTTTACGTAATTCCTACAACATCCAATCACCTTTATAGGTGCTTCGAAGCACTTTTACGTAATTCCTACAACATCCAATCACCTTTGAAGGTGCTTCGAAGCACTTTTTACGTAATTCCTACAACATCCAATCACCTTTGAAGGTGCTTCGAAGCACTTTTTACGTAATTCCTACAACACCCAATCACCTTTGAAGGTGCTTCGAAGCACTTTTTACGTAATTCCTACAACATCCAATCACCTTTGAAGGTGCTTCGAAGCACTTTTTACGTAATTCCTACAACATCCAATCACCTTTATAGGTGCTTCGAAGCACTTTTTACGTAATTCCTACAACATCCAATCACCTTTGAAGGTGCTTCGAAGCACTTTTTACGTAATTCCTACAACATCCAATCACCTTTGGAGGTGCTTCGAAGCACTTTTTACGTAATTCCTACAACATCCAATCACCTTTGAAGGTGCTTCGAAGCACTTTTTAAGTAATTCCTACAACATCCAATCACCTTTGAAGGTGCTTCGAAGCACTTTTTACGTAATTCCTACAACATCCAATCACCTTTAGAGGTGCTTCGAAGCACTTTTTACGTAATTCCTACAACACCCAATCACCTTTGAAGGTGCTTCGAAGCACTTTTTACGTAATTCCTACAACATCCAATCACCTTTGAAGGTGCTTCGAAGCACTTTTTACGTAATTCCTACAACATCCAATCACCTTTGAAGGTGCTTCGAAGCACTTTTTACGTAATTCTTACAACATCCAATCACCTTTAGAGGTGCTTCGAAGCACTTTTTACGTAATTCCTACAACATCCAATCACCTTTAGAGGTGCTTCGAAGCACTTTTTACGTAATTCCTACAACACCCAATCACCTTTGAAGGTGCTTCGAAGCACTTTTTACGTAATTCCTACAACATCCAATCACCTTTATAGGTGCTTCGAAGCACTTTTTACGTAATTCCTACAACACCCAATCACCTTTGAAGGTGCTTCGAAGCACTTTTTACGTAATTCCTACAACATCCAATCACCTTTGGAGGTGCTTCGAAGCACTTTTTACGTAATTCCTACAACATCCAATCACCTTTGAAGGTGCTTCGAAGCACTTTTTAAGTAATTCCTACAACATCCAATCACCTTTGAAGGTGCTTCGAAGCACTTTTTACGTAATTCCTACAACATCCAATCACCTTTGAAGGTGCTTCGAAGCACTTTTTACGTAATTCCTACAACATCCAATCACCTTTGAAGGTGCTTCGAAGCACTTTTTACGTAATTCTTACAACATCCAATCACCTTTAGAGGTGCTTCGAAGCACTTTTTACGTAATTCCTACAACATCCAATCACCTTTAGAGGTGCTTCGAAGCACTTTTTACGTAATTCCTACAACATCCAATCACCTTTGAAGGTGCTTCGAAGCACTTTTTACGTAATTCCTACAACATCCAATCACCTTTATAGGTGCTTCGAAGCACTTTTTACGTAATTCCTACAACACCCAATCACCTTTGAAGGTGCTTCGAAGCACTTTTACGTAATTCTTACAACATCCAATCACCTTTAGAGGTGCTTCGAAGCACTTTTTACGTAATTCCGACAACATCCAATCACCTTTAGAGGTGCTTCGAAGCACTTTTTACGTAATTCCTACAACATCCAATCACCTTTGAAGGTGCTTCGAAGCACTTTTTACGTAATTCCTACAACATCCAATCACCTTTATAGGTGCTTCGAAGCACTTTTTACGTAATTCCTACAACATCCAATCACCTTTGGAGGTGCTTCGAAGCACTTTTTACGTAATTCCTACAACATCCAATCACCTTTGAAGGTGCTTCGAAGCACTTTTTACGTAATTCTTACAACATCCAATCACCTTTAGAGGTGCTTCGAAGCACTTTTTACGTAATTCCTACAACATCCAATCACCTTTATAGGTGCTTCGAAGCACTTTTTACGTAATTCCTACAACACCCAATCACCTTTGAAGGTGCTTCGAAGCACTTTTTACGTAATTCCTACAACATCCAATCACCTTTATAGGTGCTTCGAAGCACTTTTTACGTAATTCCTACAACATCCAATCACCTTTGAAGGTGCTTCGAAGCACTTTTTACGTAATTCCTACAACATCCAATCACCTTTGAAGGTGCTTCGAAGCACTTTTTACGTCACCTTTGAAGGTGCTTCGAAGCACTTTTTACGTAATTCTTACAACATCCAATCACCTTTAGAGGTGCTTCGAAGCACTTTTTACGTAATTCCGACAACATCCAATCACCTTTATAGGTGCTTCGAAGCACTTTTTACGTAATTCCTACAACACCCAATCACCTTTGAAGGTGCTTCGAAGCACTTTTTACGTAATTCCTACAACATCCAATCACCTTTGAAGGTGCTTCGAAGCACTTTTTACGTAATTCCTACAACATCCAATCACCTTTAGAGGTGCTTCGCAGCACTTTTTACGTAATTCCTACAACACCCAATCACCTTTGAAGGTGCTTCGAAGCACTTTTTACGTAATTCCTACAACATCCAATCACCTTTGAAGGTGCTTCGAAGCACTTTTTACGTAATTCCTACAACATCCAATCACCTTTAGAGGTGCTTCGAAGCACTTTTTACGTAATTCCTACAACACCCAATCACCTTTGAAGGTGCTTCGAAGCACTTTTTACGTAATTCCTACAACATCCAATCACCTTTATAGGTGCTTCGAAGCACTTTTTACGTAATTCCTACAACATCCAATCACCTTTGAAGGTGCTTCGAAGCACTTTTTACGTAATTCCTACAACATCCAATCACCTTTGAAGGTGCTTCGAAGCACTTTTTACGTAATTCCTACAACACCCAATCACCTTTGAAGGTGCTTCGAAGCACTTTTTACGTAATTCCTACAACATCCAATCACCTTTGAAGGTGCTTCGAAGCACTTTTTACGTAATTCCTACAACATCCAATCACCTTTATAGGTGCTTCGAAGCACTTTTTACGTAATTCCTACAACACCCAATCACCTTTGAAGGTGCTTCGAAGCACTTTTTACGTAATTCCTACAACATCCAATCACCTTTGGAGGTGCTTCGAAGCACTTTTTACGTAATTCCTACAACATCCAATCACCTTTGAAGGTGCTTCGAAGCACTTTTTACGTAATTCCTACAACATCCAATCACCTTTGAAGGTGCTTCGAAGCACTTTTTACGTAATTCCTACAACATCCAATCACCTTTATAGGTGCTTCGAAGCACTTTTTACGTAATTCCTACAACACCCAATCACCTTTGAAGGTGCTTCGAAGCACTTTTTACGTAATTCCTACAACATCCAATCACCTTTGAAGGTGCTTCGAAGCACTTTTTACGTAATTCCTACAACATCCAATCACCTTTGAAGGTGCTTCGAAGCACTTTTTACGTAATTCTTACAACATCCAATCACCTTTAGAGGTGCTTCGAAGCACTTTTTACGTAATTCCTACAACATCCAATCACCTTTAGAGGTGCTTCGAAGCACTTTTTACGTAATTCCTACAACACCCAATCACCTTTGAAGGTGCTTCGAAGCACTTTTTACGTAATTCCTACAACATCCAATCACCTTTATAGGTGCTTCGAAGCACTTTTTACGTAATTCCTACAACACCCAATCACCTTTGAAGGTGCTTCGAAGCACTTTTTACGTAATTCCTACAACATCCAATCACCTTTGGAGGTGCTTCGAAGCACTTTTTACGTAATTCCTACAACATCCAATCACCTTTGAAGGTGCTTCGAAGCACTTTTTAAGTAATTCCTACAACATCCAATCACCTTTGAAGGTGCTTCGAAGCACTTTTTACGTAATTCCTACAACATCCAATCACCTTTGAAGGTGCTTCGAAGCACTTTTTACGTAATTCCTACAACATCCAATCACCTTTGAAGGTGCTTCGAAGCACTTTTTACGTAATTCCTACAACATCCAATCACCTTTATAGGTGCTTCGAAGCACTTTTTACGTAATTCCTACAACATCCAATCACCTTTGGAGGTGCTTCGAAGCACTTTTTACGTAATTCCTACAACATCCAATCACCTTTGAAGGTGCTTCGAAGCACTTTTTACGTAATTCCGACAACATCCAATCACCTTTAGAGGTGCTTCGAAGCACTTTTTACGTAATTCCTACAACATCCAATCACCTTTAGAGGTGCTTCGAAGCACTTTTTACGTAATTCCTACAACATCCAATCACCTTTAGAGGTGCTTCGAAGCACTTTTTACGTAATTCCTACAACATCCAATCACCTTTAGAGGTGCTTCGAAGCACTTTTTACGTAATTCCTACAACATCCAATCACCTTTGAAGGTGCTTCGAAGCACTTTTTACGTAATTCCTACAACATCCAATCACCTTTATAGGTGCTTCGAAGCACTTTTTACGTAATTCCTACAACATCCAATCACCTTTGGAGGTGCTTCGAAGCACTTTTTACGTAATTCCTACAACATCCAATCACCTTTGAAGGTGCTTCGAAGCACTTTTTACGTAATTCTTACAACATCCAATCACCTTTAGAGGTGCTTCGAAGCACTTTTTACGTAATTCCTACAACATCCAATCACCTTTAGAGGTGCTTCGAAGCACTTTTTACGTAATTCCTACAACATCCAATCACCTTTAGAGGTGCTTCGAAGCACTTTTTACGTAATTCCTACAACATCCAATCACCTTTAGAGGTGCTTCGAAGCACTTTTTACGTAATTCCTACAACATCCAATCACCTTTGAAGGTGCTTCGAAGCACTTTTTACGTAATTCCTACAACATCCAATCACCTTTATAGGTGCTTCGAAGCACTTTTTACGTAATTCCTACAACACCCAATCACCTTTGAAGGTGCTTCGAAGCACTTTTTACGTAATTCTTACAACATCCAATCACCTTTAGAGGTGCTTCGAAGCACTTTTTACGTAATTCCTACAACATCCAATCACCTTTAGAGGTGCTTCGAAGCACTTTTCACGTAATTCCTACAACATCCAATCTCCTTTCAAGGTGCTTCGAAGCACTTTTAACGTAATTCCTACAACACCCAATCACCTTTAGAGGTGCTTCGAAGCACTTTTCACGTAATTCCTACAACATCCAATCTCCTTTGAAGGTGCTTCGAAGCACTTTTAATGTAATTCCTACAACATCCAATCACCTTTAGAGGTGCTTCGAAGCACTTTTCACGTAATTCCTACATCATCCAATCACCTTTAGAGGTGCTTCGAAGCACTTTTCACGTAATTCCTACAACATCCAATCTCCTTTGAAGGTGCTTCGAAGCACTTTTAATGTAATTCCTACAACATCCAATCACCTTTAGAGGTGCTTCGAAGCACTTTTCGCGTTATTCCTAAAACATCCAATCACCTTTAGAGGTGCTTCGAAGCACTTTTCACGTAATTCCTACAACATCCAATCTCCTTTCAAGGTGCTTCGAAGCACTTTTAACGTAATTCCTACAACACCCAATCACCTTTAGAGGTGCTTCGAAGCACTTTTCACGTAATTCCTACAATATCCAATCAACTTTGAAGGTGCTTCGAAGCACTTTTCACGTAATTCCTACAACATCCAATCACCTTTAAAGGATCTTCGAAGCACTTTTTACGTAATTCCTTCAACATCCAATCACCTTTGGAGGTGCTTCGAAGCACTTTTCACGTAATTCCTACAACATCCAATCTCCTTTGAAGGTGCTTCGAAGCACTTTTAATGTAATTCCTACAACATCCAATCACCTTTAGAGGTGCTTCGAAGCACTTTTAACGTAATTCCTACAACATCCAATCTCCTTTCAAGGTGCTTCGAAGCACTTTTAACGTAATTCCTACAACATCCAATCACCTTTAGAGGTGCTTCGAAGCACTTTTCGCGTAATTCCTAAAACATCCAATCAACTTTAGAGGTGCTTCGAAGCACTTTTCACGTAATTCCTACAACATCCAATCACCTTTAGAGGTGCTTCGAAGCACTTTTCACGTAATTCCTACAACATCCAATCTCCTTTCAAGGTGCTTCGAAGCACTTTTAACGTAATTCCTACAACATCCAATCACCTTTAGAGGTGCTTCGAAGCACTTTTAACGTAATTCCTACAACATCCAATCACCTTTAGAGGTGCTTCGAAGCACTTTTCGCGTATTTCCTAAAACATCCAATCAACTTTAGAGGTGCTTCGAAGCACTTTTCGCGTTATTCCTAAAACATCCAATCAACTTTAGAGGTGCTTCGAAGCACTTTTCACGTAATTCCTACAACATCCAATCTCCTTTGAAGGTGCTTCGAAGCACTTTTAATGTAATTCCTACAACATCCAATCACCTTTAGAGGTGCTTCGATGCACTTTTCACGTAATTCCTACAACATCCAATCACCTTTAGAGGTGCTTCGAAGCACTTTTCACGTAATTCCTACAACATCCAATCTCATTTGAAGGTGCTTCGAAGCACTTTTCACGTAATTCCTACAACATCCAATCACCTTTAGAGGTGCTTCGAAGCACTTTTCACGTGATTCCTACAACATCCAATCAACTTTGAAGTTGCTTCGAAGCACTTTTAACGTAATTCCTACAACATCCAATCACCTTTGAAGGTGCTTCGAATCACTTTTAACGTTATTCCTACAACATCCAATCTCCTTTGAAGGTGCTTCGAAGCACTTTTAATGTAATTCCTACAACATCCAATCAACTTTGAAGTTGCTTCGAAGCACTTTTAACGTAATTCCTACAACATCCAATCACCTTTAGAGGTGCTTCGAAGCACTTTTAACGTAATTCCTACAACATCCAATCACCTTTAGAGGTGCTTCGAATCACTTTTAACGTAATTCCTACAACATCCAATCACCTTTAGAGGTGCTTCGAAGCACTTTTCACGTAATTCCTACAACATCCAATCACCTTTAGAGGTGCTTCGAAGCACTTTTCACGTAATTCCTACAACATCCAATCAACTTTGAAGGTGCTTCGAAGCACTTTTCACGTAATTCCTACAACATCCAATCACCTTTAGAGGTGCTTCGAAGCACTTTTCGCGTAATTCCTAAAACATCCAATCACCTTTAGAGGTGCTTCGAAGCACTTTTCACGTAATTCCTACAACATCCAATCAACTTTGAAGGTGCTTCGAAGCACTTTTCACGTAATTCCTACAAAATCCAATCACCTTTAGAGGTGCTTCGAAGCATTTTTAACGTAATTCCTACAACATCCAATCAACTTTGAAGGTGCTTCGAAGCACTTTTCACGTAATTCCTACAACATCCAATCACCTTTAGAGGTGCTTCGATGCACTTTTCACGTAATTCCTACAACATCCAATCACCTTTTGAGGTGCTTCGAAGCACTTTTTACATAATTCCTACAACATCCAAACACCTTTGAAGGTGCTTCGAAGCACTTTTTACGCAATTCCTACAACATCCAAACACCTTTGAAGGTGCTTCGAAGCACTTTTTACGCAATTCCTACAACATCCAAACACCTTTGAAGGTGCTTCGAGGCACTTTTTACGTAATTCCTACAACATCCAAACACCTTTTGAGGTGCTTCGAGGCACTTTTTACGTAATTCCTACAACATCCAAACACCTTTGAAGGTGCTTCGAGGCACTTTTTACGTAATTCCTACAACATCCAAACACCTTTTGAGGTGCTTCGAGGCACTTTTTACGTAATTCCTACAACATCCAATCACCTTTGGAGGTGCTTCGAAGCACTTTTTACGTAATTCCTACAACATTCAAACACCTTTAAAGGTGCTTCGAAGCACTTTTTACGTAATTCCTACAACATCCAATCACCTTTTGAGGTGCTTCGAAGCACTTTTTACGTAATTCCTACAACATCCAAACACCTTTGAAGGTGCTTCGAGGCACTTTTTACGTAATTCCTACAACATCCAATCACCTTTTGAGGTGCTTCGAAGCACTGTTTACGTAATTCCTACAACATCCAAACACCTTTGAAGGTGCTTCGAGGCACTTTTTACGTAATTCCTACAACATCCAATCACCTTTTGAGGTGCTTCGAGGCACTTTTTACGCAATTCCTACAACATCCAATCACATTTTGAGGTGCTTCGAGGCACTTTTTACGTAATTCCTACAACATCCAAACACCTTTGAAGGTGCTTTGAAGCACTTTTTACGCAATTCCTACAACATCCAATCACCTTTTGAGGTGCTTCGAAGCACTTTTTACGTAATTCCTAAAACATCCAATCACCTTTTGAGGGGCTTCGAAGCACTTTTAACGTAATTCCTACAACATCCAATCACCTTTAGAGGTGCTTCGAAGCACTTTTTACGCAATTCCTACAACATCCAATTACCTTTAGAGGTGCTTCGAAGCACTTTTAACGTAATTCCTACAACATCCAATCAACTTTGAAGGTGCTTCGAAGCACTTTTAACGTAATTCCTACCACATCCAATCACCTTTGAAGGTGCTTCGAAGCACTTTTAACGTAATTCCTACAACATCCAATCAACTTTGAAGGTGCTTCGAAGCACTTTTCACGTAATTCCTACAACATCCAATCACCTTTAGAGGTGCTTCGATGCACTTTTCACGTAATTCCTACAACATCCAATCACCTTTAGAGGTGCTTCGAAGCACTTTTCACGTAATTCCTACAACATCCAATCAACTTTGAAGGTGCTTCGAAGCACTTTTCACGTAATTCCTACAACATCCAATCACCTTTAGAGGTGCTTCGAAGCACCTTTCGCGTTATTCCTAAAACATCCAATCACCTTTAGAGGTGCTTCGAAGCACTTTTCACGTAATTCCTACAACATCCAATCTCCTTTGAAGGTGCTTCGAAGCACTTTTCACGTAATTCCTACAACATCCAATCAACTTTGAAGGTGCTTCGAAGCACTTTTAACGTAATTCCTACCACATCCAATCACCTTTGAAGGTGCTTCGAAGCACTTTTCACGTTATTCCTACTACATCCAATCACCTTTAGAGGTGCTTCGAAGCACTTTTCGCGTAATTCCTAAAACATCCAATCACCTTTAGAGGTGCTTCGAAGCTCTTTTAACGTAATTCCTACAACATCCAATTACCTTTAGAGGTGCTTCGAAGCACTTTCAACGTAATTCCTACAACATCCAATCAACTTTGAAGGTGCTTCGAAGCACTTTTAACGTAATTCCTACAACATCCAATCAACTTTGAAGGTGCTTCGAAGCACTTTTCACGTAATTCCTACAACATCCAATCACCTTTAGAGGTGCTTCGATGCACTTTTAACGTAATTCCTACAACATCCAATCACCTTTAGAGGTGCTTCGAAGCACTTTTCACGTAATTCCTACAACAAGAAAACGTGAGTGACTGTTGACAGTGCAGTGCGTGTCTTAGTAGTGCTCTACGTTTTCGGATATTTTTGCTCAGTCGAGGGCAGATGTAACATTTGTTTTCGCTGTGCAAATGTGTCCGAAGTGTCTGTTTAGTGTTTGGTAGAGTTTGTTTTTGTTCATGGTGCATCGTTCGGTGATAGCGGTTGGTTTTGTTCTTGGCGGCGTCGCTTATCAGTGGCGTTAGCTGGAGCGGTATCCATATCGCCGGTTATCGTAACGGTGTTCTTGTAGTGGTCTAACCGGCCAAACGAGTAATTTGTGTTTCGTGTGGGTGAGACGGCAGCGTGTGGAGCGGGCGGTACGTATACGGTGTTTATTTGCGTGCGTTTTTGCTCGGATTTTGTTTTACGGCCATGGAGTGTAAAAAATGCTCCGTGGTCGTTTCAACTAGCGATGACCCGATCGTCTGCAATGATTGCGGCGGTCATTTTCACCACCTGTGCGCCGATCTGACTAAATCGGTTGCAGAGGCGGTTAAAAAGTCGAAAAATGTTGTGTTTATGTGCGATACTTGTATCGCTTGCAATAAGAAACCGGGCATGCAGGATGTAGTGGTGAGAGAAAGCCGACCGTCAAGCGGAGAGCAATCCCAAGCCCTACAAGCAGCAGATTTTAAATTGTGTGCACTGATTGAGAGTGCTGTTAAGAAGGGACTGGAAGGATTGAAAAAAGAAGTGTGTGAGGCGGTAAAGCGCCAAGTTACATCAACTTTGCGCGATGCCACCACCACTACATTGAGAGCCCCTCCTGTACCTAAGGTTATCATTGAGAAGCCTTCACCGGTGAGTGCTAAGGAGAAGGGGAGTGAGAGCTTTGCTACAGTAGTGGCCAAAAAAAGTGGGGCAGATAATAGTTTGAAAAATAAGGTTCAAACTATTATTAGTAATTTTGACGTGGGAAGAGCTAATATCAAGCCCACAGCAACCAAGAGTGTTGTGAAGGAGGCTGGCTCTGGGCCCAAAATAGGTAAAAAAGACGTGGCTAAAGTGGCAGAACAAAAACTCTCCAAGTCTTTAGTAATTGTACCGAAGTTGGATCAATCTTGCGACAAGACAAGAGTTGATCTACGCGCCCGTTTGGATCCGAGGAAGCAGCAGGTTTCGGACTTCCGTAATGGTAGAAAAGGTCAGGTTTTTGTACAGTGTCCTGCATCCGCGTTAGATGAAGTTAGCAAGGAGGAGCAGTCCAAACTCGGGGATGCTTATTCCGTTCGTTTACCGTTGTCCAGAGTAAGGATAATGGGAATGACGGAGAAGTATTCTGGTGAGGATGTGATTGCACTTCTGAAGGAACAGAATGCAGGGATCCCGTTCGCGACACTGGAGCTTGTTGGAATGTACGAAAGGAGGTTCTACAAGTACCAGAAGTACAATGTCGTGATCGATGTAGACAAGGAATCGGCACAATGCCTAGAGGACCTCAAAAAGGTCAAAATAGGTTTAGACAGTTGTGCGATAAGCACTTCTGTTCATGTATTGTGGTGTTTCCGGTGCGGGCAGTTTGGGCACACGAGCACCGAGTGCAAAAAGGAGGAAGCCTGCTCTAGGTGCAGTGGTGCACGCCGGACGTCAGAATGTAAGTCGGCGTCCTTAAAATGTGTGAACTGCGTGTTGGCGGGTTCAAGGGGGAGCACGGAACATGCTGCTTTTAGTAGCGAGTGCCCCGTATACAAGAAACAGGCATCAAAGATTGCTAAGCATTCTCAATAGCAGAGATTGCTGGGGATAGGGCAGCGATATGAAATCATGTATTGCAATGTCGCTGGCCTATCGTCAAGCTATGTTCTGTTACGCGACTCGGTAGAAAGGATGCAACCCGCGTTGGTCCTTTTAACTGAGACGCATATAACGGAGTGCGAAGCATTTGATCAGTTTAGTATACCGGGGTACAGGGCCGTGTCCTGTTTGTCCCACTCACGACACACAGGGGGGGTTGCAGTTTATGCTGGGAACTCGGTTGCCTTGAAGGAGATTCTAAACGAGTCGCTGGAAGGCAACTGGTTTTTGGGGTTTACTGTTACTCGAGGCATGGCGGCTTCAAACTATGGCGTTCTGTATCACTCACCTAGTTCAAGTGACTCACGATTTGTCTAAATTCTGGAGGACTGGTTAGACAGATTTCTAAATTTTGGCAAGCGTAATGTCTTAATTGGGGACTTCAACATTGATTGGTTCAATGATGTGAAGTCCGAAAAATTGAGGAGACTTATGGACTCGGTGTGCCTGAAGCAGAAGGTTAGTGCAGCTACCCGTATTACGAAGAATAGCAGGACATTGATTGACCATGTATACTGCAACACAGACTCAATTAGCGTGGTAACAGATGCTTGTGCAAAAATATCTGATCATGAAACTATGCTTTTAAACTTGAATGATGAACGTTTCAGGACAGTTCAAAAACAAGTTAAATGCTGGAATAGGTACTCTAAAGAGGGTCTTTGTCAGGCGGTCACATTGGGACTACAGAGGGAAACTACAAATTTCCAGGAAGCTGCAGATCTATTGAAGGATGCACTAGAGAGTGCTATGAATAGTTTAGTTTATGAAAGGACCGTGGAGACTAGATACTCTGGCAGATGGTATACGTTGGCTCTGGAACGTCTAAAGCGGAAAAGAGACAAAGTGTATAAAACATTTGTTCGGACTAATCTGGCTTCACATTGGTGTGAGTACACTTAGCTTCGAAACGAGTACAGTAAGTCTTTTAAAACTACTCGTGAAGAATACTTCAATAGGGAAATTAGCAAGCATCAGGGTAATAGTAGGGAACTTTGGAAACTTCTTAAAAGCATGTTGAAACCCGACTAGAATACCGCTTCATGCGTGAAATTCGATAACTGTTTCGAGTCCGATGAGGTGGTGGTCGCAGCAAGGTTCAACAACTTTTTTGTGAATAGTGTCACACTTGTTAACAGCAACATTCCGACGGTAGACGAACCAGTCGAGCTGAGACAAGTTGATACTCCCAGGCATAGATTTTCTTTTCAACCAATAGGCATGAGCAAGCTTAGGCAGATATGTTTTGACCTGACCAAAACGGCAGGAATAGTAAATGTAAATGCAAAAAATTTGCAGGATTGCTTTCATGTAGCTGGGGAGACGCTCCTGGATTTGATTAACCAATCGATGGAGAGAGGTGTTTTTCCGGAGACATGGCAGGAATCATTGGTTGTACCTATTCCAAAACTGACTGGAGCTATCAGGGCGGAAGAGTTCCGCCCCATCAACATGCTTCACACTGTCGAGAATGTTCTGGAGGTTGTGATCAAAGACCAATTGGTGCAATATCTGGACCAGAACGGCCTGCTTGCCCGGGAGCAGTCGAGATATCGCGAAGGACATTCCTGTGAAACTGCACTGAACCTGGTCCCTGCGAAGTGAAAGGGGTTGATGGACAGTGGGCATACGGTACTTGCCGTTTTTTTGATCTTAAACGGGCATTGGAAACAATATCGAGACCCTTGTTGCTCACAACACTTCGACGATTCGGTATTGAGGGGAAGGAACTCAGTTGGTTCAGCGATCTGTTTCAGATCATATTGAAAACACCCTTCGGGTTCCACAAGGAAGTGTTCTTGGACCAATTTTGTTTATCATGTACATAAATGACATGAAGCAGGTCTTACATTCCTGCGAGACAAATCTTTATGCTGATGACACAGTAATATTTATATCGCGAAAGGACGTGAAACAGGCAGAGTCCCTTTTGAATGAAGACTTGGTGGCTCTGGATGGCTGGTTGAAAAACAAGAAACTCGCATTAAACGTTTGTAAAACACACTTTATGGTAATGTCGAGGAGGAAGTGGATAGGCCAGCTTTCTATTGCCATCAACACGGAACCAATTTCCCGAGTCTCCCAGGTTAAATATCTGGGTGTCACTCTGGACGACGGGCTTACATTTAGTGCACACTTTGATCGGGTCATCGCTTAGGTGGCAAAGAAGTGTGGGATGATGAGTAGACTGGGGAACAACCTTATTTTTTTTGGGAAAGTTCACCTCTAAAAATCAATTATCTCACCGCATTTGAATTTTTGTCCATCAATATTGTTCCTCGCCGTCTGCTGTTATGCTGGATGTCCTGCAATGGATGTCGGTAGAGCAGCGGATAGTGTATCAGACTATGATACTAATATTCAAACTCCTGAGGGGCTTGTTACCGGGGTACCTTTGAGAAAGAGTAGTTAGGGGTTTTGACGTTCACCGGTCCAACACTCGTAGGGCTCATGATTCCAGGACGTCGAACTTTTCTCCAGTACTTGCCAGGATTTCAATATTTTGTAAATGGATACAATGGTACAATTGCCGAGGCTGCAAACGTTCGCGAGTTCAAGCGCTTGTGTGCCGTGTTTGTTAAGCAGGTTGTAAAGTAGAACCCAATAGCATGTGAAATGTCTCGTAGTTTTACTGTCTAAATTTAATGTTTGTAAGCATTGCACTTGTCATCACGATCACACAGATGATGAAGATAAGATTTTTGTTTTGCAAATTTAAATGTAAATCAAAAAAATTGAGCCAGATATCTTTGAGACACGCGCGCGTAAAAGTGGAAATTTAAAATGGATCATTCTTTGGGGACTGTATCAGTCGCTCTCGTGCAATCACGTGGCAGGCGCCTCAGATTCATTTATTGATGATTTTTTCGACGCGACCAATTCATTCACGGATAAGGTTTGCTTAATTTGCCAAACCAGGAAAGTGGTAACTCCCCTCCATATGTTGGATGAGGGAGATACCGGCTACACGAATAGGAGAGAGCATTTTTTGGCCGTGCACTCCGGAGAGCGGTTCTACGATTCCTATCTTTTGGAAATTGTGCTAACCGCTGTACGCAAGGAAATGGGAGCAGACTAGTCTTTTTCGTGAAGGGTCACTTTGACCCACCACTTCATGATTTGCCTTGAATATTGCTTACTTATCTTATGATAACTCCTCCATTCTTAAAACTTAATTATAGTAAGGGGTGGGAATCATCATCATCATCAATAGAAACAACTTTGTTGGAGAAACTATCATTCTATAACTTTTAGTTTATGTGAAACCGCAACGAAAAGTAAAATAATTAAGCATTGCGCAGAGAGCCAGGTGCGCCAGTGTGTGTCTGCCGTGCATGCAATCGTGATTGCACATGCTATTCCAAATGCTTTATTTGGCTATTGGAGAAAAATTGAATTAAACGAAATAAAATGAGTATTGAGCTACCTTGGAATACAGTTCGTCGATCGTTCGTGATACAATTATGTGTATCATTTTAGAACGAATTATTTGTTAAGTAGTCCAGTTTAAAACATCAAAATAAAGTTGCAATCGAATGCCAAGTTTAAGTTCGTACTTTTATCCCAATACGGTCCCGTTGTGTTTGTTCCTGAAAGAAGTGTCCAACTTTTATGTTCGCACGCTTGTACGGTTCACGGTGTCTTGCTCGCGTACACCCGTTCCGGCTGCCTAAAACAAAACAGAGCAAAAGCGTAGGCAGCGCACATTCACGGTTTTCGCACCATACCCGCGTTGTTTGTTTGTACCCGATGTGTGAAGCTCGGGTTGCGCGCCTCTGCGGTTGATTCTCGTATGCACCGTTCGCATGACGCACTTCCCATCACGGTTTTGCGGGCGCGATGCCGTTTTTTGTTTTTGCTCTCGCTTGTTGGATACCGCCGGACGGGACTGACGTAACATATCCCCTATCCGGTTGTACGGGTGCGATGCGCTATCAAGCATCCTACCCGCGATTAACGATTTTATATTATTCGACTTGGGTTTTAGATTTTTTTTCGCATGTTGTCGAAAATTTCTGGTTTTTCAGGTAATTCGCAACATTCTATCTACCTCAAAAATTGAAATTTCCCATTAGAAATCCGATGTTACTGTTGCAGGTAGTTTTCGTGTCTTTAAAATCATTTATGATAATGGTACAGGCTGATGAATGCGGGGCCTACTTACTAGTTGGCGTGGGTTCAGATCACAAAAGAGCCCAGACCCAACCCTGAACGAGCGGTTTGACTACCCACGTAAAACATGGACACAAATCTTGTAAGCACTTTACGGGCAGGCGTGGCCAAGATGTCGTTACGCCCAGAAGAAACAGAAGGTTGCCTGCACTCAGCAATTTGTTTTTACTGTACCCGGCATCTTTGATCGCTCATATAAATATTACGCACTTCCTTTTGCAAACAAGCAGTGTTCGTTTATCTGTTTAAGAACGATGTTTCCTGAGGAAAGTGAAAAACTGGAGAAACGAGGAGCAAAATTTGGTGGTGGACAACCAATAATTGACGTGCTTCCAGGTTTAGTGCGCCATCGAAACCACGTGCTTACAAAAGTAGAGCGCATGCAACACTTCTTGAATGAGACCAACGTATCTCAATATTCAAGAATCAAGGTACTATCAAGCATGTTGAACTCACACTACAATGAATACATTCAGCTACACGGCAAGATAGTGACACACGTTGACGGCGATTTTGAATCAACACAGCAGGAGAATGTGTTTGAAGTGTTTGAAAAAAAATTTATAGCTGCAGCAGTCCTCGCCGAGCATCTTTTACAAAGCGCAAATGAGAAAATCAATACAGTCCAATATCAGTCATCATCTCTGAGAACAACTTTGCAACTGCACAAGCAACCGGATCCGCAAGAAGTTCAACCTGGCATGAGTTTTGTAAAACTGGACCTAGCAAGTGAGAAAGGTCTTTCAGATTGCGCATCAATAGCAAGAAATGAAGGTTTGATCTCAGATGGGTCAGACGCAAATAAGAAGCCAGAAACGAATGAATTGATCGTGCCTAACAGAAAACAAAATTTGCCAGAAGCCACTGCAACAAGGAACAAAAAACTAGAGCAACTTAACGAAAAGCTTTTACAGTTTTCTACTACACCCTTTGAAAGCCAGAATAGCTCTGTATCAGAAAAACAAGAGACACTGTCAAAAGAAAATGAAACAAAAGCCATAGAATTGCAAAACGTAGAGCCATCAACAATAATGCATGAAAACGATCCATGCCAGGACGGGTTAAAAGTTGTTTTATTAGAGACAAATGTCCATTCTGCAGATCAGATAACTCAACGAGCGGATGTTCAGAATAATAAATTGCTAAATTTGAAAAATGAACTTAAAACAGTACAAGATATAAGTGATTTGGCAAAAAGTCAAGCACTGATTGCAAAAACTAAGTATAAGAAAGACCAAGAGCAGCTCTCAAATTGTCAAGAAGAAATCGGCAGTGTACAAATTGCCATGCTACGTACACGAATGACCATAAATTATTTAGTTTACAATTGGGGACAATTTCATGTACGAGAAATGCTTAAAACTCATAGCCAACATTCTCCCTTAGAAGAAAAGTTCATCGATGCCGTTATAAACCCGGAAAAAGAAGCAAACACATTGGTCAAGTATCACTTCTGTTCTCTGATTTCTTTTGGATCGATGTCCTTAAAATTAGCTCAAGAATCGACTTATGCACATCTCATAAGTATTTGCTGCTTGGGAATTGACATCCCTTGGGAGCTAGAATGTTTTTTCTTGAACAAAATATCAGGTATCATGAAAGACGAAAATCTTGTTCGATATAAATCCCTCCCCAAAGGTCACAGCACCGTTGAGAGGATCATAAAGTATCTTTTTCCTGATTTCATTGCTTTCCATGAAGACTGCGCAAAACTGAGGGAGCTATCGGTTAAGATAAAACGGCATAAAGCCACAAAGCTGCAAATGAGGGAGGATTCCATATTTGAAGTAAAACAATCAATCGCCATCGAAGCAGTAATGCTTAAGGCCAAAATGGTATTTTCATACATTTTTATAAATTGGTATCAAGAAAATGTTCTTGAAGTGCTTGTGCCAACCTATAAGCGAGGGTTTTGTACGTACAGAGAATTTAATTATATCGATGTTTGGATTTCGCTAACAAATGCGAAAAACCAACGACAAGAGCTTTTGAACATACATTACAATGCCCTATTGAAGATTAAAGACGACTGGAACGCCGAATACAAATCAAATATCTGTAATCTTAAAAGTATTTTCTGTCTTGGAGCGAACATGTCACCGCGAATGGAGAACAATTTGATTGAATTCCTTAAAAGAGTTTTTACCAGTTCACCTTTTCACTTACCAAGGTTTGTAGAAGCAAAGGTCAATTACTCGATGCAAGGTTTCGTTGACGTCATGTATTCTTCCGAGTTTATACCGTTTAAATACTCAAATCTCCTTGAGCTCAAGGAATTGGCTGATGCAACAGGCTATTAAAAGAAGAAGGCGGTGTCTCATTGAAAGCGGACGTTTTATAATGTATGATTTCTGATATTTCTCTTAACCTATATCGTACAATTTTACCTACTTTGAGGGTAAATTGATCTCCATTATCTTTTGCAATGAGCTTTTTGATGCATAATTGTGCGGATTTTTATAACCACAACGCTGTTTTCGCAAAACATACCACCACACTACGAGATGATCTAATAAAAGTCGAGCGATGATACAAACATAAGATCTGTGTTGATTTATGAATTAAAAAACTCGCAATCCAACCCAATTATTTGCTCGTCTGGTGCACCGGAGGGTAGTTATATTGGACCGTTCTTGTTCATTCTGTTGGTTAATGACGAGGTGTTTTCGCTGCCTAATCAGTCGTTTCATATGACTGCTGATGACATTAAGGTTTGCTTAGTCATTAAATCTCATCTTGGCTGCAATATGCTTCAAATGAGTCGGGACAGGTTCAGCACATGGTGGTCTGATAATTGATTGTGTTTGTGTGTAGAGAAATGTTGTGTAATTTGCTTAACAAGAAGACAAAACCCGATTCTGACGATTACAGGCTGAGCTCGCGCGTTTTAACACGTTACTTAGAAGTTAAGAATCTTGGTACGACAATTTTTTTTTGTTCCGAAATCACATCTCGTTTATTATTGAAAAAGCATTTCGCCAGCTAGGCTTAATGCATCGACTAGCCACTGACTTCAGAGATCCTTTTAGTTTAAAACAATTATTAGTCACGCTTTTTCGTTCCATCCTAGCGTTCAATGTTCTAGCTTGGGGGCAGCACATTATGACTTGGTCTGCTAGGATGGAAAACACTTAGTGAAAATACACTAAGTTGGCATTAAGATGTTTATGAGGCGCATCGAGCAACCCCCAGTATACGATACTGGAAAACTCATCCTAGGTCTACAATCTTTAGGAAAAAGGAGGGAAGTTACACACCCTGTATTTATCTCCAAAATTATGTAATGAGAAATTGACAAGCCATTCTTACTAGCTAGCATTATTTTCTTATACTCCGAACCAAGCACTTCGTCCCCGCCACATCCTCTTGAGACTAGATCTAGCGAGAATGGTCAGGAACGCCAACGACCCATTTACCACCATGTGCTCAGCTTTTAATACCACCTCGCAGTTTAGTAAGCTCCATGTATCGTCAGCCGTCTTTAAATCGATGTGTCTGTTTGCAAATGTTTATAACAATCGCTTTTGTTACGTGTTCTGTTATATATAAGAATAGCATTAAGCATTGCTGAGGCTCCTGCGTTTTCCCTGCATTAAGTAAATAAACAAATTAATGAATAAATAATTTTTTTTAAATATTATCTTATTTGCATTGATAATATGATTGCTCCGGCAGTCCATACACACAACACGCATATATACTATATATGAAAAAAAATGTTTTGGATACTGTTCTCCGAACTTATGTATATCCACAGGACAACTTATGTTTAGTTTTTTGATGTGAAACTTTTAAGGGATTCATCCTTTCAGCCGAAACCCATATTTTATGTAAAACTTGTGAAAACTTATCACGCAGTTTCGCTTCGCTTCATGTTTCAAATCGCATTGCTAAGGGGAAATAAAACCAGAAGAATACGAATTTTAAAATGTAACGTTCAATCTTTATCTGACACAGAGTTTTGACAAACATCCTGTAATATGTCAAAATGCAAAAGTCAAACCTACTGAAATGGAAACCATTATTAAAATTTCACGCCAATCAACGGTTTGGCTTAATTTAGCTTTTTTGTCGAGATCTACTGGTGCTTTAAGTTATTCAGGCTCTTGAATGAACGCAAAGTTCATTCAAAAGTGATGGTCGGATGATGATGATGATGAGTCGAACCTCTAACTTCAACACAGGTTTGAGAATGGCGGAGTTTGCATAAAATATTTGTAAGCAACATACAAGGCAAATAACGAAGTGGTGGAATCAAAGTGACTATTGAGAACATTATCAACAGTGAGAAAACTTTATTTTAACAACACTGGCATGAGTTTGCTGAAATTTCCGTGCCCCTTTATTATCTACGAACAGCTAAATTAAAGTGGTCACGCCGTTTACATGCCCACCCTGTTATAGATTGTAGCGTAACGATCATTACGCTCAGTTCAAGCGCCACCGCGGAGCACTCGACCCACACCCCTATACGGGCGACATAATAAGGCCCCATAATTATTTTAGAACACGGCACTGCCTTGGCATTATTAAGAATAAAATTAATCCTCTTCGAATCTGGACATCAAGCCAGTAAGACCATTTATTACAGCGACCACCCAAAATCCAAAATCGATCCGAAATCGATCCGAAAAGCTGTAGGCCCCCAAAAGTGCTGTGTTTATTTCCTTCTCGACCGACATCGAAAATGCTCCGTATTTTTCAACCATTGTATGAAAGTGAAACAAATCATTATTGCAAGAAAGAATGACATCATATTGCTTATATGTAACGCTAGAAGTAACGTTTTCTGCGAATAATTGGAATAAATCTATCATGGTGGTCAAATCGAAGATTGGACGAAAGACAAAAAAGTTATAATCCCTTGAAAGAGCAGAGGTTGGGAAAGGTGCTATGTTTTTTTCCATCTCGACCGACACCAAAAGTGCTCCGTATTCCACTTGCAATACATGGAAGTGAAACAAATCATCATGGCAAGTAACGAAGAAACCGTTTTGTTTATATGTAACGCTAGAAGTAACGCTTTATGTGAGATGCTGGAATAAATCCATCATGGTGGTCAAATCGAAGATCGGACGAAAGACAAAAAAGACAAAAGCCCGTGAAAGAGCCGTGGTTGGGAAAGGTGCCATGTTTTTTTCCATCTCGACCGACACCAAAAGTGCTCCATATCCCACTTGCAATACATCGAAGTGAAACAAATCATCATGGCAAGTAACGAAGAAACCGTTTTGCTTATATGTAACGCTAGAAGTAACGCTTTATGTGAGATGCTGGAATAAATCCATCATGGTGGTCAAATCGAAGATCGGACGAAAGACAAAAAAGGCAAAAGCCCTTGAAAGAGCAGAGGTTGGGAAAGGTGCTATGTTTTTTTCCATCTCGACCGACACCTAAAGTGCTTCATATCCCACTTGCAATACATGGAAGTGAAACAAATCATCATGGCAAGTAATGAAGAAACCGTTTTGCTTATATGTAACGCTAGAAGTAACGCTTAATGTTAGATGCTGGAATAAATCTATCCTGGTGGTCAAATCGAAGATCGGACGAAAGACAAAAAAGACAAAAGCCCTTGAAAGAGCCGTGGTTCGGAAAGGTGCTTTGTTTTTTCCATATCGACCGACACCGAAAGTGCTCCATATCCCATTCGCAATACATGGAAGTGAAACAAATCATCATGGCAAGTAACGAAGACACCGTTTTGCTAATATGTAACGCTAGAAGTAACGCTTTATGTTAGATGCTGGAATAAATCTATCCTGGTGGTCAAATCGAAGATCGGACGAAAGACAAAAAAGACAAAAGTCCTTGAAAGAGCAGAGGTTGGGAAAGGTGCTATGTTTTTTTCCATATCGACCGACACCAAAAGTGCTCCATTTCCCATTCGCAATACATGGAAGTGAAACAAATCATCATGGCAAGTAACGAAGACACCATTTTGCTAATATGTAATGCTGGGAGAAACGCTTTCTGTGAGATTTTGGAATTAATCTATCATGGTGGTCAAATCGAAGATCGGACAAAAGACAAAAAGACAAAAGCCCTTGAAAAAGCAGCAGTTGGGAAAGGTGCTAGGTTTTTTCCATCTCGACCGACACCAAAAGTGCTCCATATCCCACTTGCATAACATGGAAGTGAAACAAATCATCATGGCAAAAAACGAAGAAACCGTTTTGCTTATATGTAACGCTAGAAGTAACGCTTTATGTGAGATGCTGGAATAAATCCATCATGGTGGTCAAATCGAAGATCGGACGAAAGACAAAAAAGACAAAAGCCCGTGAAAGAGCCGTGGTTGGGAAAGGTGCCATGTTTTTTTCCATCTCGACCGACACCAAAAGTGCTCCATATCCCACTTGCAATACATGGAAGTGAAACAAATCATCATGGCAAGTAATGAAGAAACCGTTTTGCTTATATGTAACGCTAGAAGTAACGCTTAATGTTAGATGCTGGAATAAATCTATCCTGGTGGTCAAATCGAAGATCGGACGAAAGACAAAAACGACAAAAGTCCTTGAAAGAGCAGAGGTTGGGAAAGGTGCTATGTTTTTTTCCATATCGACCGACACCAAAAGTGCTCCATTTCCCATTCGCAATACATGGAAGTGAAACAAATCATCATGGCAAGTAACGAAGACACCATTTTGCTAATATGTAATGCTGGGAGAAACGCTTTCTGTGAGATTTTGGAATTAATCTATCATGGTGGTCAAATCGAAGATCGGACAAAAGACAAAAAGACAAAAGCCCTTGAAAAAGCAGCAGTTGGGAAAGGTGCTAGGTTTTTTCCATCTCGACCGACACCAAAAGTGCTCCATTTCCCATTCGCAATACATGGAAGTGAAACAAATCATCATGGCAAGTAACGAAGACACCGTTTTGCTAATATGTAACGCTAGAAGTAACGCTTTATGTTAGATGCTGGAATAAATCTATCCTGGTGGTCAAATCGAAGATCGGACGAAAGACAAAAACGACAAAAGTCCTTGAAAGAGCAGAGGTTGGGAAAGGTGCTATGTTTTTTTCCATATCGACCGACACCAAAAGTGCTCCATTTCCCATTCGCAATACATGGAAGTGAAACAAATCATCATGGCAAGTAACGAAGACACCATTTTGCTAATATGTAATGCTGGGAGAAACGCTTTCTGTGAGATTTTGGAATTAATCTATCATGGTGGTCAAATCGAAGATCGGACAAAAGACAAAAAGACAAAAGCCCTTGAAAAAGCAGCAGTTGGGAAAGGTGCTAGGTTTTTTCCATCTCGACCGACACCAAAAGTGCTCCATATCCCACTTGCATAACATGGAAGTGAAACAAATCATCATGGCAAAAAACGAAGAAACCGTTTTGCTTATATGTAACGCTAGAAGTAACGCTTTATGTGAGATGCTGGAATAAATCCATCATGGTGGTCAAATCGAAGATCGGACGAAAGACAAAAAAGACAAAAGCCCTTGAAAGAGCCGTGGTTGGGAAAGGTGCTAGGTTTTTTCCATCTCGATCGACACCAAAAGTGCTCCATATTCCACTTTCAAAACATCACCGGTAGCAAAACGAGTGGTATTTCATGACACCGTGATATCACAATGACGGGATTTTCGGTACATAAAGTTTGTGGTAGTGAGCGTGATGTGAGTGTGGTAAGGAAGCATTTTGTGACCATCGGGCTGTCAAAACGATGGCAGCGGCGCCATCTACCATGAACCATCATAACTCTGAAATTTTTCAAAACACGAAAAAAAGATTTATTTGTGTGGTTTTCTGCATATTCATATGCAATTGTGATCCTTTTGGCGATTATGCAATTTCTACACCTGATACTTCCGTGTGTTCGCGAGCGGCCGATTTTCTTGCTTCATATTTCTGTGGGAGAGAGAGAGACAGTTTTGGTTAGGTTAGTACTTTTCCATTCAATTACCTTTTTGTACGGCCGATGAGCTGTTTTGAACCCGGGTGGGTTGTGATCGTCGATCCACGATAATTGCGTTGAACCGTTGGTGCCGTTGTAACTGGAGATGATACTATGCCTATATATATTGAGCAAAAATGTTTTAACAAATTCACCCAGTGCGATTTCATAACATGTCTTCAATTTTTTTTTAATTTCCAGCGATGGATATTGCATCGAATGACATGTTAGGACCGGCCAAGAAGCGTCGGATTTTGGAAGAGTTGGTCCTCACAGAGGAAGATATAGTTGAAGTTATACCTAAATATAACAATGCTTTAGTTGCGTTTTCAAACAAAAATAGCTTCATGAACAGGTCCACCAGCACCAAAACAGCTTTTTCTAAAGCATATTTCTAATCCCGTTACGCCTGGTGAGTTTAGAAAATCTTTCGTAGTTTTGTATTTATATATTCGTGCAAACAGATCCGTGCAAACAGATGCAGTCTAGTCAACTAATATCAGACAATATGACAATATAATCAATTCTTCTGCTTGGCGTAACGACCTCTTGGTCATGCCTGCCCGTTAAGGGCTTACGAGACTTGTTTCCCTGTTGTACGTGGATAGTCAGTCCTCTCGTACAGGGGAGGGTCCGGTCTCGGTTGGGATTCGAACCCACGCCGTCGAGGTGGTGAGCCCCGGCACTCAATAAGTCCAATTTAATGAGCGTCTAGAAGCAGAGCCAGCGTATAAAACGGACATAGTGAATTGGCTACAAACTATGGTAAATGTTGAAGAACCGAAGCAAAGGATGACAAGGGTACTGAAAGCACAATACACAATACAATACCATAAAACTACAAGTTTGCATTTATGTGTGCATTTATTCGACAAGAGTACGAAGTAAAGGAAAGAATATCATTTCTCCCTCCTCTTCTTCGATGGTTTTTACTAGTTTACATTTTATATCTTTAAATTCTAGTTCGATGGATTCCTCTGGAAGATCTATGATCCGCTTTTTTCGTAGAACAATCCTCGGATCTTTTGGGATGTTCATATCCGTTTTAGCACGAAGCATCTCGAGCATTTGTCCAACGGTTGCAAGCGACTCGTTCCCAGTTAACGCCCAGTATCGCACACACTCTGCATCTGGCATCTTGGCATAATCGGGACCATTTTCTTCGTCATCTGCGGAATTTTCCTCGTCGTCCATCGCATTCTCTTCATCACTACTCTCTTCATCGTCCGTAACAAAGCCCATTTCGTGTGGGCGCCCATTCTGAGTGTCAGAGAAAAGCGGATCCAATTGTTCAGTTGGTTCCTCATCCGGCAAATCAATAGAAGACAACAATAATTGGTCTGACGAAACCGAAACTAAAATGAAATCAAAGCGATGGTATACATCAGTTTTGCTCGATTCCCGATACAAATGAAACTAAATTATTACATTACACATAATAATCTACATTACCTACATAAGATTCGGTTGGTGCCACGACATTCACAAAGCTATCCGTTGTCTCGGCATCAATCTTGCAACGCTCTTGTAAAAGGCACCGGACCTGCGTTGTGCTTGCAAAATGCGATATTTTCCGCACAATGCGGCAACAGCTGAAGGATGCGGTCCTCAATTACTCATGGTTAACACTGAATCACAAAAACAATAGCCAAAACACACGAAACAAGTTGAATAGCCAAACAGATACTGAACTGACGATGATCAAAACAAACAATTTCGGTGGCTGTTTTGGTTGAGTACATCTATTCCATGAGGTAGAAAGAGACAGAAAATCAATTGACTGCTTGCACAGTAGCGCCGCCCTGCGAGTGAACGTTGCAAGCTTGCAAATTCAATATGGCTTCCCACAAGGTTACCCAAACGCGGCACATTTCCTTCGGAAACAGGCATAGCTTTGCAAAAGTAACCTTGAAAGGGCTCACAAATCTAGCCTCGGTGCTGGTAGTGATGGAAGTGAAACAAATCATCATGGCAAGTAACGAAAAAACCGTTTTGCTTATATGTAACGCTAGAAGTAACGCTTAATGTTAGATGCTGGAATAAATCTATCCTGGTGGTCAAATCGAAGATCGGACGAAAGACAAAAAAGACAAAAGTCCTTGAAAGAGCAGAGGCTAGGAAAGGTGCTTTGTTTTTTTCCATATCGACCGACACCAAAAGTGCTACATATCCCACTTGCATAACATGGAAGTGAAACAAATCATCATGGCAAAAAACGAAGAAACCGTTTTGCTTATATGTAACGCTAGGTGAATCGTTTTTTGTGTGATTTTGGAATAAATCTATCATGGTGGTCAAATCGAAGATCGGACGAAAGACAAAAAAGTTAAAAGCCGTAGAAAGAGAAGAGGTTGGGAAAGGTGCTATGTTTTTTTCCATCTTGACCGACACCAAAAGTGCTCCATATTCCACTTGCAATACATGGAAGTGAAACAAATCATCATGGCAAGTAACGAAGACACCATTTTGCTAATCTGTAACGCTGGAAGAAACGCTTTCTGTGAGATTTTCGAATTAATCTATCATGGTGGTCAAATCGAAGATCGGACAAAAGACAAAAAGACAAAAGCCCTTGAAAAAGCAGCTGTTGGGAAAGGTGCTATGTTTTTTTCCATCTCGACCGACACCTAAAGTGCTCCGTATTCCACTTAAAATACATGGAAGTGAAACAAATCATCATGGCAAGTAACGAAGAAACCGTTTTGCTTTAATGTAACGCTAGAAGTTACGCTTAATGTTAGATGCTGGAATAAATCTATCCTGGTGGTCAAATCGAAGATCGGACGAAAGACAAAAAAGACAAAAGTCCTTGAAAGAGCAGAGGTTAGGAAAGGTGCTTTGTTTTTTTCCATATCGACCGACACCAAAAGTGCTCCATATCCCATTCGCAATACATGGAAGTGAAACAAATCATCATGGCAAGTAACGAAGAAACCGTTTTGCTCATATGTAACGCTAGAAGTAACGCTTTATGTTAGATGCTGGAATAAATCTATCCTGGTGGTCAAATCGAAGATCGGACGAAAGACAAAAAAGACAAAAGTCCTTGAAAGAGCAGAGGTTGGGAAAGGTGCTATGTTTTTTTCCATATCGACCGACACCAAAAGTGCTCCATTTCCCATTCGCAATACATGGAAATGAAACAAATCATCATGGCAAGTAACGAAGTCCGTTTTGCTTATATGTAACGCTAGAAGTTACGCTTAATGTTAGATGCTGGAATAAATCTATCCTGGTGGTCAAATCGAAGATCGGACGAAAGACAAAAAAGACAAAAGTCCTTGAAAGAGCAGAGGTTAGGAAAGGTGCTTTGTTTTTTTCCATATCGACCGACACCAAAAGTGCTCCATATCCCATTCGCAATACATGGAAGTGAAACAAATCATCATGGCAAGTAACGAAGAAACCGTTTTGCTTTAATGTAACGCTAGAAGTTACGCTTAATGTTAGATGCTGGAATAAATCTATCCTGGTGGTCAAATCGAAGATCGGACGAAAGACAAAAAAGACAAAAGTCCTTGAAAGAGCAGAGGTTAGGAAAGGTGCTTTGTTTTTTTCCATATCGACCGACACCAAAAGTGCTCCATATCCCATTCGCAATACATGGAAGTGAAACAAATCATCATGGCAAGTAACGAAGAAACCGTTTTGCTCATATGTAACGCTAGAAGTAACGCTTTATGTTAGATGCTGGAATAAATCTATCCTGGTGGTCAAATCGAAGATCGGACGAAAGACAAAAAAGACAAAAGTCCTTGAAAGAGCAGAGGTTGGGAAAGGTGCTATGTTTTTTTCCATATCGACCGACACCAAAAGTGCTCCATTTCCCATTCGCAATACATGGAAATGAAACAAATCATCATGGCAAGTAACGAAGTCCGTTTTGCTTATATGTAACGCTAGAAGTTACGCTTAATGTTAGATGCTGGAATAAATCTATCCTGGTGGTCAAATCGAAGATCGGACGAAAGACAAAAAAGACAAAAGTCCTTGAAAGAGCAGAGGTTAGGAAAGGTGCTTTGTTTTTTTCCATATCGACCGACACCAAAAGTGCTCCATATCCCATTCGCAATACATGGAAGTGAAACAAATCATCATGGCAAGTAACGAAGAAACCGTTTTGCTCATATGTAACGCTAGAAGTAACGCTTTATGTTAGATGCTGGAATAAATCTATCCTGGTGGTCAAATCGAAGATCGGACGAAAGACAAAAAAGACAAAAGTCCTTGAAAGAGCAGAGGTTGGGAAAGGTGCTATGTTTTTTTCCATATCGACCGACACCAAAAGTGCTCCATTTCCCATTCGCAATACATGGAAATGAAACAAATCATCATGGCAAGTAACGAAGACACCAATTTGCTAATATGTAACGCTGGAAGAAACGCTTTCTGTGAGATTTTCGAATTAATCTATCATGGTGGTCAAATCGAAGATCGGACAAAAGACAAAAAGATAAAAGCCCTTGAAAGAGCAGAGGTTGGGAAAGGTGCTATGTTTTTTTCCATCTTGACCGACACCAAAAGTGCTCCGTATTCCACTTAAAATACATGGAAGTGAAACAAATCATCAAGGCAAGTAACGAAGTCCGTTTTGCTTATTTGTAACGCTAGAAGTAACGCTTTATGTGAGATGCTGGAGTAAATCTATCCTGGTGGTCAAATCGAAGATCGGACGAAAGACAAAAAAGACAAAAGCCCTTGAAAGAGCAGTGGTTGGGAAAGGTGCTATGTTTTTTCCATCTCAACCGACACCAAAAGTGCTCCATATTCCACTTTCAAAACATGGAAGTGAAACAAAACATCATGGCAAGTAACGATGAAACCGTTTTGCTTATATGTAACGCTAGAAGTAACGCTTAATGTTAGATGCTGGAATAAATCTATCCTGGTGGTCAAATCGAAGATCGGACGAAAGACAAAAAAGACAAAAGTCCTTGAAAGAGCAGAGGTTGGGAAAGGTGCTATGTTTTTTTCCATATCGACCGACACCAAAAGTGCTCCATATTCCACTTTCAAAACATGGAAGTGAAACAAATCATCATGGCAAGTAACGAAGAAACCATTTTGCTTATATGTAACGCTAGAAGTTACGCTTTATGTGAGATGCTGGAGTAAATCTATCCTGGTGGTCAAATCGAAGATCGGACGAAAGACAAAAAAGACAAAAGCCCTTGAAAGAGCAGTGGTTGGGAAAGGTGCTATGTTTTTTCCATCTCAACCGACACCAAAAGTGCTCCATATTCCACTTTCAAAACATGGAAGTGAAACAAATCATCATGGCAAGTAACGATGAAACCGTTTTGCTTATATGTAACGCTAGAAGTAACGCTTAATGTTAGATGCTGGAGTAAATCTATCCTGGTGGTCAAATCGAAGATCGGACGAAAGACAAAAAAGACAAAAGTCCTTGAAAGAGCAGAGGTTGGGAAAGGTGCTATGTTTTTTTCCATCTTGACCGACACCAAAAGTGCTCCATATTCCACTTTCAAAACATGGAAGTGAAACAAATCATCATGGCAAGTAACGAAGAAACCGTTTTGCTTATATGTAACGCTAGAAGTAACGCTTAATGTTAGATGCTGGAGTAAATCTATCCTGGTGGTCAAATCGAAGATCGGACGAAAGACAAAAAAGACAAAAGCCCTTGAAAGAGCAGTGGTTGGGAAAGGTGCTATGTTTTTTCCATCTCAACCGACACCAAAAGTGCTCCATATTCCACTTTCAAAACATGGAAGTGAAACAAATCATCATGGCAAGTAACGATGAAACCGTTTTGCTTATATGTAACGCTAGAAGTAACGCTTAATGTTAGATGCTGGAGTAAATCTATCCTGGTGGTCAAATCGAAGATCGGACGAAAGACAAAAAAGACAAAAGCCCTTTAAAGAGCAGTGGTTGGGAAAGGTGCTATGTTTTTTCCATCTCAACCGACACCAAAAGTGCTCCATATTCCACTTTCAAAACATGGAAGTGAAACAAATCATCATGGCAAGTAACGATGAAACCGTTTTGCTTATATGTAACGCTAGAAGTAACGCTTAATGTTAGATGCTGGAATAAATCTATCCTGGTGGTCAAATCGAAGATCGGACGACAGACAAAAAAGACAAAAGTCCTTGAAAGAGCAGAGGTTGGGAAAGGTGCTATGTTTTTTTCCATCTCGACCGACACCAAAAGTGCTCCATATCCCACTTGCAATACATGGCAGTGAAACAAATCATCATGGCAAGTAATGAAGAAACCGTTTTGCTTATATGTAACGCTAGAAGTAACGCTTAATGTTAGATGCTGGAATAAATCTATCCTGGTGGTCAAATCGAAGATCGGACGAAAGACAAAAAAGACAAAAGCCCTTGAAAGAGCCGTGGTTCGGAAAGGTGCTTTGTTTTTTCCATATCGACCGACACCAAAAGTGCTCCATTTCCCATTCGCAATACATGGAAGTGAAACAAATCATCATGGCAAGTAACGAAGAAACCGTTTTGCTTTTATGTAACGCTAGAAGTAACGCTTTCTAAGAGATTTTGGAATTACTCTACCAGTTTTTGCAATTACACGAAGAACTTGTTTGGAACGAAGGTCGACGACAAAACATGAATATCTCGAAAACTAGAAGAGCTAGAAGGACGCCAAAGGTACCAAAAGAAAGGAAGTTAAATTTGCGACGCCAAATATGGGGGTAAAATCGAAGATCGGACGAAAGACAAAAAAGTTCTAAGAGTTTGAAGGAGCAAGGGTTGGGAAAAGTGCTATGTTTTTTTCCTTCTCGACCGACACCAAAAGTGCTCCATATCCCACTTGCAATACATGGAAGTGAAACAAATCATCATGGCAAGTAAAGAAGAAACCGTTTTGCTTTTATGTAACGCTAGAAGTAACGCTTTCTGTGAGATTTTGGAAATAATCTATCAAGGTGGTCAAATCGAAGATCGGACGAAAGAAAAAAAAGATAAAAGTCCTTGAAAGAGCAGAGGTTGGGAAAGGTGCTATGTTTTTTTCCATCTTGACCGACACCAAAAGTGCTCCATATTCCACTTTCAAAACATGGAAGTGAAACAAATCATCATGGCAAGTAACGAAGTCCGTTTTGCTTATTTGTAACGCTAGAAGTAACGCTTTATGTTAGATGCTGGAGTAAATCTATCCTGGTGGTCAAATCGAAGATCGGACGAAAGACAAAAAAGACAAAAGCCCTTGAAAGAGCAGTGGTTGGGAAAGGTGCTATGTTTTTTCCATCTCAACCGACACCAAAAGTGCTCCATATTCCACTTTAAAAACATGGAAGTGAAACAAATCATCATGGCAAGTAACGATGAAACCGTTTTGCTTATATGTAACGCTAGAAGTAACGCTTAATGTTAGATGCTGGAATAAATCTATCCTGGTGGTCAAATCGAAGATCGGACGAAAGACAAAAAAGACAAAAGTCCTTGAAAGAGCAGAGGTTGGGAAAGGTGCTATGTTTTTTTCCATCTCGACCGACACCAAAAGTGCTCCATATCCCACTTGCAATACATGGCAGTGAAACAAATCATCATGGCAAGTAATGAAGAAACCGTTTTGCTTATATGTAACGCTAGAAGTAACGCTTAATGTTAGATGCTGGAATAAATCTATCCTGGTGGTCAAATCGAAGATCGGACGAAAGACAAAAAAGACAAAAGCCCTTGAAAGAGCCGTGGTTCGGAAAGGTGCTTTGTTTTTTCCATATCGACCGACACCAAAAGTGCTCCATTTCCCATTCGCAATACATGGAAGTGAAACAAATCATCATGGCAAGTAACGAAGAAACCGTTTTGCTTTTATGTAACGCTAGAAGTAACGCTTTCTAAGAGATTTTGGAATTACTCTACCAGTTTTTGCAATTACACGAAGAACTTGTTTGGAACGAAGGTCGACGACAAAACATGAATATCTCGAAAACTAGAAGAGCTAGAAGGACGCCAAAGGTACCAAAAGAAAGGAAGTTAAATTTGCGACGCCAAATATGGGGGTAAAATCGAAGATCGGACGAAAGACAAAAAAGTTCTAAGAGTTTGAAGGAGCAAGGGTTGGGAAAAGTGCTATGTTTTTTTCCTTCTCGACCGACACCAAAAGTGCTCCATATCCCACTTGCAATACATGGAAGTGAAACAAATCATCATGGCAAGTAAAGAAGAAACCGTTTTGCTTTTATGTAACGCTAGAAGTAACGCTTTCTGTGAGATTTTGGAAATAATCTATCAAGGTGGTCAAATCGAAGATCGGACGAAAGAAAAAAAAGATAAAAGTCCTTGAAAGAGCAGAGGTTGGGAAAGGTGCTATGTTTTTTTCCATCGCGACCGACACCAAAAGTGCTCCATATCCCACTTGCAATACATGGAAGTGAAACAAATCATCATGGCAAGTAAAGAAGAAACCGTTTTGCTTTTATGTAACGCTAGAAGTAACGCTTTCTGTGAGATTTTGGAAATAATCTATCATGGTGGTCAAATCGAAGATCGGACGAAAGAAAAGAAAGACAAAAGTCCTTGAAAGAGCAGAGGTTGGGAAGGTGCTATGTTTTTTTCCATCTCGACCGACACCACAAGTGCTCCATATCCCACTTGCAATACATGGAAGTGAAACAAATCATCATGGCAAGTAAAGAAGAAACCGTTTTGCTTTTATGTAACGCTAGAAGTAACGCTTTCTGTGAGATTTTGGAATTACTCTACCAGTTTTTGCAATTACACGAAGAACTTGTTTGGAACGAAGGTCGACGACAAAACATGAATATCTCGAAAACTAGAAGAGCTAGAAGGACGCCAAAGGTACCAATAGAAAGGAAATTAAATTTGCGACCCCAAATATGGGGGTCAAATCGAAGATCGGACGAAAGACAAAAAAGTTCTTAGCGTTTGAAGGAGCAAGGGTTGGGAAAAGTGCTATGTTTTTTTCCTTCTCGACCGACACCAAAAGTGCTCCATATCCCACTTGCAATACATGGAAGTGAAACAAATCATCATGGCAAGTAACGAAGATACCGTTTTGCTTATATGTACCGCTAGAAGTAACGCTTTCTGTGAGATTTTGGAAATAATCTATCAAGGTGGTCAAATCGAAGATCGGACGAAAGAAAAAAAAGACAAAAGTCCTTGAAAGAGCAGAGGTTGGGAAAGGTGCTATTTTTTTTTCCATCTCGACCGACACCACAAGTGCTCCATATCCCACTTGCAATACTTGGAAGTGAAACAAATCATCATGGCAAGTAACGGAAAAACCGTTTTGCTTATATGTAACGCTAGAAGTAACGCTTTCTAAGAGATTTTGGATTAAATCTATCATGGTGGTCAAATCGAAGATCGGACGAAAGAAAAGAAAGACAAAAGTCCTTGAAAGAGCAGAGGTTGGGAAGGTGCTATGTTTTTTTCCATCTCGACCGACACCACAAGTGCTCCATATCCCACTTGCAATACATGGAAGTGAAACAAATCATCATGGCAAGTAACGAAGAAACCGTTTTGCTTTTATGTTACGCTAGAAGTAACGCTTTCTGTGAGATTTTGGAATTACTCTACCAGTTTTTGCAATTACACGAAGAACTTGTTTGGAACGAAGGTCGACGACAAAACATGAATATCTTGAAAACTAGAAGAGCTAGAAGGACGTCAAAGGTACCAAAAGAAAGGAAGTTAAATTTGCGACGCCAAATATGGGGGTAAAATCGAAGATCGGACGAAAGACAAAAAAGTTCTTAGCGTTTGAAGGAGCAAGGGTTGGGAAAAGTGCTATGTTTTTGTCCTTCTCGACCGACACCAAAAGTGCTCCATATCCCACTTGCAATACATGGAAGTGAAACAAATCATCATGGCAAGTAACGAAGATACCGTTTTGCTTATATGTAACGCTAGAAGTAACGCTTTCTAAGAGATTTTGGATTAAATCTAACATGGTGGTCAAATCGAAGATCGGACGAAAGAAAAGAAAGACAAAAGTCCTTGAAAGAGCAGAGGTTGGGAAGGTGCTATGTTTTTTTCCATCTCGACCGACACCACAAGTGCTCCATATCCCACTTGCAATACATGGAAGTGAAACAAATCATCATGGCAAGTAACGAAGAAACCGTTTTGCTTTTATGTAACGCTAGAAGTAACGCTTTCTGTGAGATTTTGGAATTACTCTACCAGTTTTTGCAATTACACGAAGAACTTGTTTGGAACGAAGGTCGACGACAAAACATGAATATCTCGAAAACTAGAAGAGCTAGAAGGACGCCAAAGGTACCAAAAGAAAGGAAGTTAAATTTGCGACGCCAAATATGGGGGTAAAATCGAAGATCGGACGAAAGACAAAAAAGTTCTAAGCGTTTGAAGGAGCAAGGGTTGGGAAAAGTGCTATGTTTTTTTCCTTCTCGACCGACACCAAAAGTGCTCCATATCCCACTTGCAATACATGGAAGTGAAACAAATCATCATGGCAAGTAACGAAGATACCGTTTTGCTTATATGTAACGCTAGAAGTAACGCTTTCTGTGAGATTTTGGAATTAATCTATCATGGTGGTCAAATCGAAGATCGGACGAAAGAAAAAAAAGACAAAAGTCCTTGAAAGAGCAGAGGTTGGGAAGGTGCTATGTTTTTTTCCATCTCGACCGACACCACAAGCGCTCCATATCCCACTTGCAATACATGGAAGTGAAACAAATCATCATGGCAAGTAACGAAGAAACCGTTTTGCTTTTATGTAACGCTAGAAGTAACGCTTTCTGTGAGATTTTGGAATTACTCTACCAGTTTTTGCAATTACACGAAGAACTTGTTTGGAACGAAGGTCGACGACAAAACATGAATATCTCGAAAACTAGAAGAGCTAGAAGGACGCCAAAGGTACCAAAAGAAAGGAAGTTAAATTTGCGACGTCAAATATGGGGGTAAAATCGAAGATCGGACGAAAGACAAAAAAGTTCTAAGCGTTTGAAGGAGCAAGGGTTGGGAAAAGTGCTATGTTTTTTTCCTTCTCGACCGACACCAAAAGTGCTCCATATCCCACTTGCAATACATGGAAGTGAAACAAATCATCATGGCAAGTAACGAAGATACCGTTTTGCTTATATGTAACGCTAGAAGTAACGCTTTCTAAGAGATTTTGGATTAAATCTATCATGGTGGTCAAATCGAAGATCGGACGAAAGAAAAAAAAGACAAAAGTCCTTGAAAGAGCAGAGGTTGGGAAAGGTGCTATGTTTTTTTCCATCTCGACCGACACAAAAAGTGCTCCATATCCCACTTGCAATACATGGAAGTGAAACAAATCATCATGGCAAGTAAAGAAGAAACCGTTTTGCTTTTATGTAACGCTAGAAGTAACGCTTTCTGTGAGATTTTGGAATTACTCTACCAGTTTTTGCAATTACATGAAGAACTTGTTTGGAACGAAGGTCGACGACAAAACATGAATATCTCGAAAACTAGAAGAGCTAGAAGGACGCCAAAGGTACCAAAAGAAAGGAAGTTAAATTTGCGACGTCAAATATGGGGGTAAAATCGAAGATCGGACGAAAGACAAAAAAGTTCTAAGCGTTTGAAGGAGCAAGGGTGGGGAAAAGTGCTATATTTTTTTCCTTCTCGACCGACACCAAAAGTGCTCCATATCCCACTTGCAATACATGGAAGTGAAACAAATCATCATGGCAAGTAACGAAGAAACCGTTTTGCTCATATGTAACGCTAGAAGTAACGCTTTATGTTAGATGCTGGAATAAATCTATCCTGGTGGTCAAATCGAAGATCGGACGAAAGAAAAAAAAGACAAAAGTCCTTGAAAGAGCAGAGGTTGGGAAGGTGCTATGTTTTTTTCCATCTCGACCGACACCACAAGCGCTCCATATCCCACTTGCAATACATGGAAGTGAAACAAATCATCATGGCAAGTAACGAAGAAACCGTTTTGCTTTTATGTAACGCTAGAAGTAACGCTTTCTGTGAGATTTTGGAATTACTCTACCAGTTTTTGCAATTACACGAAGAACTTGTTTGGAACGAAGGTCGACGACAAAACATGAATATCTCGAAAACTAGAAGAGCTAGAAGGACGCCAAAGGTACCAATAGAAAGGAAATTAAATTTGCGACTACAAATATGGGGGTAAAATCGAAGATCGGACGAAAGACAAAAAAGTTCTAAGCGTTTGAAGGAGCAAGGGTTGGGAAAGGTGCTATGTTTTTTTCCATCTCGACCGACACCAAAAGTGCTCCATATCCCACTTGCAATACATGGAAGTGAAACAAATCATCATGGCAAGTAACGAAGATACCGTTTTGCTTATATGTAACGCTAGAAGTAACGCTTTCTAAGAGATTTTGGATTAAATCTATCATGGTGGTCAAATCGAAGATCGGACGAAAGAAAAAAAAGACAAAAGTCCTTGAAAGAGCAGAGGATGGGAAGGTGCTATGTTTTTTTCCATCTCGACCGACACCACAAGTGCTCCATATCCCACTTGCAATACATGGAAGTGAAACAAATCATCATGGCAAGTAACGAAGAAACCGTTTTGCTTTTATGTAACGCTAGAAGTAACGCTTTCTGTGAGATTTTGGAATTACTCTACCAGTTTTTGCAATTACACGAAGAACTTGTTTGGAACGAAGGTCGACGACAAAACATGAATATCTCGAAAACTAGAAGAGCTAGAAGGACGCCAAAGGTACCAAAAGAAAGGAAGTTAAATTTGCGACGTCAAATATGGGGGTAAAATCGAAGATCGGACGAAAGACAAAAAAGTTCTAAGCGTTTGAAGGAGCAAGGGTTGGGAAAAGTGCTATGTTTTTTTCCATCTCGACCGACACCAAAAGTGCTCCATATCTCACTTGCAATACATGGAAGTGAAACAAATCATCATGACAAGTAACGAAGATACCGTTTTGCTTATATGTAACGCTGGAAGTAACGCTTTCTGTGAGATTTTGGAATTAATCTATCATGGTGGTCAAATCGAAGATCGGACGAAAGAAAAAAAAGACAAAAGTCCTTCAAAGAGCAGAGGTTGGGAAAGGTGCTATGTTTTTTTCCATCTGGACCGACATCAAAAGTGCTCCATATCCCACTTGCAATACATGGAAGTGAAACAAATCATCATGGCAAGTAACGAAGAAACCGTTTTGCTTTTATGTAACGCTAGAAGTGACGCTTTCTGTGAGATTTTGGAATTACTCTACCAGTTTTTGCAATTACACGAAGAACTTGTTTGGAACGAAGGTCGACGACAAAACATGAATATCTCGAAAACAAGAAGAGCTAGAAGGACGCCAAAGGTACCAATAGAAAGGAAATTAAATTTGCGACTACAAATATGGGGGTAAAATCGAAGATCGGACGAAAGACAAAAAAGTTCTAAGCGTTTGAAGGAGCAAGGGTTGGGAAAGGTGCTATGTTTTTTTCCATCTCGACCGACACCAAAAGTGCTCCATATCCCACTTGCAATACATGGAAGTGAAACAAATCATCATGGCAAGTAACGAAGATACCGTTTTGCTTATATGTAACGCTAGAAGTAACGCTTTCTGTGAGATTTTGGAATTACTCTACCAGTTTTTGCAATAACACGAAGAACTTGTTTGGAACGAAGGTCGACGACAAAACATGAATATCTCGAAAACTAGAAGAGCTAGAAGGACGCCAAAGGTACCAAAAGAAAGGAAGTTAAATTTGCGACGTCAAAAATGGGGGTAAAATCGAAGATCGGACGAAAGACAAAAAAGTTCTAAGCGTTTGAAGGAGCAAGGGTTGGGAAAAGTGCTATGTTTTTTTCCATCTCGACCGACACCAAAAGTGCTCCATATCCCACTTGCAATACATGGAAGTGAAACAAACCATCATGGCAAGTAACGAAAAAACCGTTTTGCTTATATGTAACGCTAGAAGTAACGCTTTCTAAGAGATTTTGGATTAAATCTATCATGGTGGTCAAATCGAAGATCGGACGAAAGAAAAAAAAGACAAAAGTCCTTGAAAGAGCAGAGGTTGGGAAGGTGCTATGTTTTTTTCCATCTCGACCGACACCAAAAGTGCTCCATATCCCACTTGCAATACATGGAAGTGAAACAAATCATCATGGCAAGTAAAGAAGAAACCGTTTTGCTTTTATGTAACGCTAGAAGTGACGCTTTCTGTGAGATTTTGGAATTACTCTACCAGTTTTTGCAATTACACGAAGAACTTGTTTGGAACGAAGGTCGACGACAAAACATGAATATCTCGAAAACTAGAAGAGCTAGAAGGACGCCAAAGGTACCAAAAGAAAGGAAGTTAAATTTGCGACGTCAAATATCGGGGTAAAATTCGAAGATCGGACGAAAGACAAAAAAGTTCTAAGCGTTTGAAGGAGCAAGGGTTGGGAAAAGTGCTATGTTTTTTTCCTTCTCGACCGACACCAAAAGTGCTCCATATCCCACTTGCAATACATGGAAGTGAAACAAATCATCATGACAAGTAACGAAAAAACCGTTTTGCTTATATGTAACGCTAGAAGTAACGCTTTCTAAGAGATTTTGGATTAAATCTATCATGGTGGTCAAATCGAAGATCGGACGAAAGAAAAAAAAGACAAAAGTCCTTGAAAGAGCAGAGGTTGGGAAGGTGCTATGTTTTTTTCCATCTCGACCGACACCAAAAGTGCTCCATATCCCACTTGCAATACATGGAAGTGAAACAAATCATCATGGCAAGTAAAGAAGAAACCGTTTTGCTTTTATGTAACGCTAGAAGTAACGCTTTCTGTGAGATTTTGGAATTACTCTACCAGTTTTTGCAATTACACGAAGAACTTGTTTGGAACGAAGGTCGACGACAAAACATGAATATCTCGAAAACAAGAAGAGCTAGAAGGACGCCAAAGGTACCAAAAGAAAGGAAGTTAAATTTGCGACGTCAAATATGGGGGTAAAATCGAAGATCGGACGAAAGACAAAAAAGTTCTAAGCGTTTGAAGGAGCAAGGGTTGGGAAAGGTGCTATGTTTTTTTCCTTCTCGACCGACACCAAAAGTGCTCCATATCTCACTTGCAATACATGGAAGTGAAACAAATCATCATGGCAAGTAACGAAGATACCGTTTTGCTTATATGTAACGCTGGAAGTAACGCTTTCTGTGAGATTTTGGAATTAATCTATCATGGTGGTCAAATCGAAGATCGGACGAAAGAAAAAAAAGACAAAAGTCCTTCAAAGAGCAGAGGTTGGGAAAGGCGCTATGTTTTTTTCCATCTGGACCGACATCAAAAGTGCTCCATATCCCACTTGCAATACATGGAAGTGAAACAAATCATCATGGCAAGTAACGAAGAAACCGTTTTGCTTTTATGTAACGCTAGAAGTGACGCTTTCTGTGAGATTTTGGAATTACTCTACCAGTTTTTGCAATTACACGAAGAACTTGTTTGGAACGAAGGTCGACGACAAAACATGAATATCTCGAAAACTAGAAGAGCTAGAAGGACGCCAAAGGTACCAAAAGAAAGGAAGTTAAATTTGCGACGTCAAATATCGGGGTAAAATTCGAAGATCGGACGAAAGACAAAAAAGTTCTAAGCGTTTGAAGGAGCAAGGGTTGGGAAAAGTGCTATGTTTTTTTCCTTCTCGACCGACACCAAAAGTGCTCCATATCCCACTTGCAATACATGGAAGTGAAACAAATCATCATGACAAGTAACGAAAAAACCGTTTTGCTTATATGTAACGCTAGAAGTAACGCTTTCTAAGAGATTTTGGATTAAATCTATCATGGTGGTCAAATCGAAGATCGGACGAAAGAAAAAAAAGACAAAAGTCCTTGAAAGAGCAGAGGTTGGGAAGGTGCTATGTTTTTTTCCATCTCGACCGACACCAAAAGTGCTCCATATCCCACTTGCAATACATGGAAGTGAAACAAATCATCATGGCAAGTAAAGAAGAAACCGTTTTGCTTTTATGTAACGCTAGAAGTAACGCTTTCTGTGAGATTTTGGAATTACTCTACCAGTTTTTGCAATTACACGAAGAACTTGTTTGGAACGAAGGTCGACGACAAAACATGAATATCTCGAAAACAAGAAGAGCTAGAAGGACGCCAAAGGTACCAAAAGAAAGGAAGTTAAATTTGCGACGTCAAATATGGGGGTAAAATCGAAGATCGGACGAAAGACAAAAAAGTTCTAAGCGTTTGAAGGAGCAAGGGTTGGGAAAGGTGCTATGTTTTTTTCCATCTCGACCGACACCAAAAGTGCTCCATATCCCACTTGCAATACATGGAAGTGAAACAAATCATCATGGCAAGTAAAGAAGAAACCGTTTTGCTTTTATGTAACGCTAGAAGTAACGCTTTCTGTGAGATTTTGGAATTACTCTACCAGTTTTTGCAATTACACGAAGAACTTGTTTGGAACGAAGGTCGACGACAAAACATGAATATCTCGAAAACTAGAAGAGCTAGAAGGACGCCAAAGGTACCAAAAGAAAGGAAGTTAAATTTGCGACGTCAAATATGGGGGTAAAATCGAAGATCGGACGAAAGACAAAAAAGTTCTAAGCGTTTGAAGGAGCAAGGGTTGGGAAAAGTGCTATGTTTTTTTCCATCTCGACCGACACCAAAAGTGCTCCATATCTCACTTGCAATACATGGAAGTGAAACAAATCATCATGGCAAGTAACGAAGATACCGTTTTGCTTATATGTAACGCTGGAAGTAACGCTTTCTGTGAGATTTTGGAATTAATCTATCATGGTGGTCAAATCGAAGATCGGACGAAAGAAAAAAAAGACAAAAGTCCTTCAAAGAGCAGAGGTTGGGAAAGTGCTATGTTTTTTTCCATCTCGACCGACACCACAAGTGCTCCATATCCCACTTGCAATACATGGAAGTGAAACAAATCATCATGGCAAGTAACGAAGATACCGTTTTGCTTTTATGTAACGCTAGAAGTGACGCTTTCTGTGAGATTTTGGAATTACTCTACCAGTTTTTGCAATTACACGAAGAACTTGTTTGGAACGAAGGTCGACGACAAAACATGAATATCTCGAAAACAAGAAGAGCTAGAAGGACGCCAAAGGTACCAATAGAAAGGAAATTAAATTTGCGACTACAAATATGGGGGTAAAATCGAAGATCGGACGAAAGACAAAAAAGTTCTAAGCGTTTGAAGGAGCAAGGGTTGGGAAAGGTGCTATGTTTTTTTCCATCTCGACCGACACCAAAAGTGCTCCATATCCCACTTGCAATACATGGAAGTGAAACAAATCATCATGGCAAGTAACGAAGATACCGTTTTGCTTATATGTAACGCTAGAAGTAACGCTTTCTGTGAGATTTTGGAATAACTCTACCAGTTTTTGCAATAACACGAAGAACTTGTTTGGAACGAAGGTCGACGACAAAACATGAATATCTCGAAAACTAGAAGAGCTAGAAGGACGCCAAAGGTACCAAAAGAAAGGAAGTTAAATTTGCGACGTCAAAAATGGGGGTAAAATCGAAGATCGGACGAAAGACAAAAAAGTTCTAAGCGTTTGAAGGAGCAAGGGTTGGGAAAAGTGCTATGTTTTTTTCCATCTCGACCGACACCAAAAGTGCTCCATATCCCACTTGCAATACATGGAAGTGAAACAAACCATCATGGCAAGTAACGAAAAAACCGTTTTGCTTATATGTAACGCTAGAAGTAACGCTTTCTAAGAGATTTTGGATTAAATCTATCATGGTGGTCAAATCGAAGATCGGACGAAAGAAAAAAAAGACAAAAGTCCTTGAAAGAGCAGAGGTTGGGAAGGTGCTATGTTTTTTTCCATCTCGACCGACACCAAAAGTGCTCCATATCCCACTTGCAATACATGGAAGTGAAACAAATCATCATGGCAAGTAACGAAGAAACCGTTTTGCTTTAATGTAACGCTAGAAGTAACGCTTTCTGTGAGATTTTGGAATTACTCTACCAGTTTTTGCAATAACACGAAGAACTTGTTTGGAACGAAGGTCGACGACAAAACATGAATATCTCGAAAACTAGAAGAGCTAGAAGGACGCCAAAGGTACCAAAAGAAAGGAAGTTAAATTTGCGACGTCAAATATGGGGGTAAAATCGAAGATCGGACGAAAGACAAAAAAGTTCTAAGCGTTTGAAGGAGCAAGGGTTGGGAAAAGTGCTATGTTTTTTTCCATCTCGACCGACACCAAAAGTGCTCCATATCCCACTTGCAATACATGGAAGTGAAACAAACCATCATGGCAAGTAACGAAAAAACCGTTTTGCTTATATGTAACGCTAGAAGTAACGCTTTCTAAGAGATTTTGGATTAAATCTATCATGGTGGTCAAATCGAAGATCGGACGAAAGAAAAAAAAGACAAAAGTCCTTGAAAGAGCAGAGGTTGGGAAAGGTGCTATGTTTTTTTCCATCTCGACCGACACCACAAGTGCTCCATATCCCACTTGCAATACATGGAAGTGAAACAAATCATCATGGCAAGTAACGAAGAAACCGTTTTGCTTTAATGTAACGCTAGAAGTAACGCTTTCTGTGAGATTTTGGAATTACTCTAACAGTTTTTGCAATAACACGAAGAACTTGTTTGGAACGAAGGTCGACGACAAAACATGAATATCTCGAAAACTAGAAGAGCTAGAAGGACGCCAAAGGTACCAAAAGAAAGGAAGTTAAATTTGCGACGTCAAATATGGGGGTAAAATCGAAGATCGGACGAAAGACAAAAAAGTTCTAAGTGTTTGAAGGAGCAAGGGTTGGGAAAAGTGCTATGTTTTTTTCCATCTCGACCGACACCAAAAGTGCTCCATATCCCACTTGCAATACATGGAAGTGAAACAAATCATCATGGCAAGTAACGAAGAAACCGTTTTGCTTTTATGTAACGCTAGAAGTAACGCTTTCTGTGAGATTTTGGAATTACTCTACCAGTTTTTGCAATTACACGAAGAACTTGTTTGGAACGAAGGTCGACGACAAAACATGAATATCTCGAAAACTAGAAGAGCTAGAAGGACGCCAAAGGTACCAAAAGAAAGGAAATTAAATTTGCGACATCAAATATGGGGGTCAAATCGAAGATCGGACGAAAGACAAAAAAGTTCTATGCGTTTGAAGGAGCAAGGGTTGGGAAAAGTGCTATGTTTTTTTCCATCTCGACCGACACCAAAAGTGCTCCATATCCCACTTGCAATACATGGAAGTGAAACAAACCATCATGGCAAGTAACGAAAAAACCGTTTTGCTTATATGTAACGCTAGAAGTAACGCTTTCTAAGAGATTTTGGATTAAATCTATCATGGTGGTCAAATCGAAGATCGGACGAAAGAAAAAAAAGACAAAAGTCCTTGAAAGAGCAGAGGTTGGGAAGGTGCTATGTTTTTTTCCATCTCGACCGACACCAAAAGTGCTCCATATCCCACTTGCAATACATGGAAGTGAAACAAATCATCATGGCAAGTAACGAAGATACCGTTTTGCTTATATGTAACGCTAGAAGTAACGCTTTCTAAGAGATTTTGGATTAAATCTATCATGGTGGTCAAATCGAAGATCGGACGAAAGAAAAAAAAGACAAAAGTCCTTGAAAGAGCAGAGGTTGGGAAGGTGCTATGTTTTTTTCCATCTCGACCGACACCAAAAGTGCTCCATATCCCACTTGCAATACATGGAAGTGAAACAAATCATCATGGCAAGTAACGAAGAAACCGTTTTGCTTTTATGTAACGCTAGAAGTAACGCTTTCTGTGAGATTTTGGAATTACTCTACCAGTTTTTGCAATTACACGAAGAACTTGTTTGGAACGAAGGTCGACGACAAAACATGAATATCTCGAAAACTAGAAGAGCTAGAAGGACGCCAAAGGTACCAAAAGAAAGGAAGTTAAATTTGCGACGTCAAATATGGGGGTAAAATCGAAGATCGGACGAAAGACAAAAAAGTTCTAAGCGTTTGAAGGAGCAAGGGTTGGGAAAAGTGCTATGTTTTTTTCCATCTCGACCGACACCAAAAGTGCTCCATATCCCACTTGCAATACATGGAAGTGAAACAAATCATCATGGCAAGTAAAGAAGAAACCGTTTTGCTTTTATGTAACGCTAGAAGTAACGCTTTCTGTGAGATTTTGGAATTACTCTACCAGTTTTTGCAATTACACGAAGAACTTGTTTGGAACGAAGGTCGACGACAAAACATGAATATCTCGAAAACTAGAAGAGCTAGAAGGACGCCAAAGGTACCAAAAGAAAGGAAATTAAATTTGCGACATCAAATATGGGGGTCAAATCGAAGATCGGACGAAAGACAAAAAAGTTCTATGCGTTTGAAGGAGCAAGGGTTGGGAAAAGTGCTATGTTTTTTTCCTTCTCGACCGACACCAAAAGTGCTCCATATCCCACTTGCAATACATGGAAGTGAAACAAATCATCATGGCAAGTAACGAAGATACCGTTTTGCTTATATGTAACGCTAGAAGTAACGCTTTCTGTGAGATTTTGGAATTAATCTATCATTATGGTCAAATCGAAGATCGGACGAAAGAAAAAAAAGACAAAAGTCCTTCAAAGAGCAGAGGTTGGGAAGGTGCTATGTTTTTTTCCATCTCGACCGACACCACAAGCGCTCCATATCCCACTTGCAATACATGGAAGTGAAACAAATCATCATGGCAAGTAACGAAGAAACCGTTTTGCTTTTATGTAACGCTAGAAGTAACGCTTTCTGTGAGATTTTGGAATTACTCTACCAGTTTTTGCAATTACACGAAGAACTTGTTTGGAACGAAGGTCGACGACAAAACATGAATATCTCGAAAACTAGAAGAGCTAGAAGGACGCCAAAGGTACCAATAGAAAGGAAATTAAATTTGCGACACCAAATATGGGGGTCAAATCGACGATCGGACGAAAGACAAAAAAGTTCTATGCGTTTGAAGGAGCAAGGGTTGGGAAAAGTGCTATGTTTTTTTCCTTCTCGACCGACACCAAAAGTGCTCCATATCCCACTTGCAATACATGGAAGTGAAACAAATCATCATGACAAGTAACGAAAAAACCGTTTTGCTTATATGTAACGCTAGAAGTAACGCTTTCTAAGAGATTTTGGATTAAATCTATCATGGTGGTCAAATCGAAGATCGGACGAAAGAAAAAAAAGACAAAAGTCCTTGAAAGAGCAGAGGTTGGGAAGGTGCTATGTTTTTTTCCATCTCGACCGACACCAAAAGTGCTCCATATCCCACTTGCAATACATGGAAGTGAAACAAATCATCATGGCAAGTAACGAAGAAACCGTTTTGCTTTTATGTAACGCTAGAAGTAACGCTTTCTGTGAGATTTTGGAATTACTCTACCAGTTTTTGCAATTACACGAAGAACTTGTTTGGAACGAAGGTCGACGACAAAACATGAATATCTCGAAAACTAGAAGAGCTAGAAGGACGCCAAAGGTACCAAAAGAAAGGAAATTAAATTTGCGACACCAAATATGGGGGTAAAATCGAAGATCGGACGAAAGACAAAAAAGTTCTATGCGTTTGAAGGAGCAAGGGTTGGGAAAAGTGCTATGTTTTTTTCCTTCTCGACCGACACCAAAAGTGCTCCATATCCCACTTGCAATACATGGAAGTGAAACAAATCATCATGGCAAGTAACGAAGATACCGTTTTGCTTATATGTAACGCTAGAAGTAACGCTTTCTGTGAGATTTTGGAATTAATCTATCATTATGGTCAAATCGAAGATCGGACGAAAGAAAAAAAAGACAAAAGTCCTTCAAAGAGCAGAGGTTGGGAAAGGTGCTATGTTTTTTTCCTTCTCGACCGACACCCAAAGTGCTCCATATCCCACTTGCAATACATGGAAGTGAAACAAATCATCATGGCAAGTAACGAAGAAACCGTTTTGCTTTTATGTAACGCTAGAAGTAACGCTTTCTGTGAGATTTTGGAATTACTCTACCAGTTTTTGCAATTACATGAAGAACTTGTTTGGAACGAAGGTCGACGACAAAACATGAATATCTCGAAAACTAGAAGAGCTAGAAGGACGCCAAAGGTACCAAAAGAAAGGAAATTAAATTTGCGACGTCAAATATGGGGGTAAAATCGAAGATCGGACGAAAGACAAAAAAGTTCTAAGCGTTTGAAGGAGCAAGGGTGGGGAAAAGTGCTATATTTTTTTCCTTCTCGACCGACACCAAAAGTGCTCCATATCCCACTTGCAATACATGGAAGTGAAACAAATCATCATGGCAAGTAACGAAGAAACCGTTTTGCTCATATGTAACGCTAGAAGTAACGCTTTATGTTAGATGCTGGAATAAATCTATCCTGGTGGTCAAATCGAAGATCGGACGAAAGAAAAAAAAGACAAAAGTCCTTGAAAGAGCAGAGGTTGGGAAGGTGCTATGTTTTTTTCCATCTCGACCGACACCACAAGTGCTCCATATCCCACTTGCAATACATGGAAGTGAAACAAATCATCATGGCAAGTAACGAAGAAACCGTTTTGCTTTTATGTAACGCTAGAAGTAACGCTTTCTAAGAGATTTTGGATTAAATCTATCATGGTGGTCAAATCGAAGATCGGACGAAAGAAAAAAAAGACAAAAGTCCTTGAAAGAGCAGAGGTTGGGAAGGTGCTATGTTTTTTTCCATCTCGACCGACACCACAAGTGCTCCATATCCCACTTGCAATACATGGAAGTGAAACAAATCATCATGGCAAGTAACGAAGAAACCGTTTTGCTTTTATGTAACGCTAGAAGTAACGCTTTCTGTGAGATTTTGGAATTACTCTACCAGTTTTTGCAATTACACGAAGAACTTGTTTGGAACGAAGGTCGACGACAAAACATGAATATCTCGAAAACTAGAAGAGCTAGAAGGACGCCAAAGGTACCAAAAGAAAGGAAGTTAAATTTGCGACGTCAAATATGGGGGTAAAATCGAAGATCGGACGAAAGACAAAAAAGTTCTAAGCGTTTGAAGGAGCAAGGGTTGGGAAAAGTGCTATGTTTTTTTCCATCTCGACCGACACCAAAAGTGCTCTATATCTCACTTGCAATACATGGAAGTGAAACAAATCATCATGGCAAGTAACGAAGATACCGTTTTGCTTATATGTAACGCTGGAAGTAACGCTTTCTGTGAGATTTTGGAATTAATCTATCATGGTGGTCAAATCGAGGATCGGACGAAAGAAAAAAAAGACAAAAGTCCTTCAAAGAGCAGAGGTTGGGAAAGGTGCTATGTTTTTTTCCATCTGGACCGACATCAAAAGTGCTCCATATCCCACTTGCAATACATGGAAGTGAAACAAATCATCATGGCAAGTAACGAAGAAACCGTTTTGCTCATATGTAACGCTAGAAGTAACGCTTTATGTTAGATGCTGGAATAAATCTATCCTGGTGGTCAAATCGAAGATCGGACGAAAGAAAAAAAAGACAAAAGTCCTTGAAAGAGCAGAGGTTGGGAAGGTGCTATGTTTTTTTCCATCTCGACCGACACCACAAGCGCTCCATATCCCACTTGCAATACATGGAAGTGAAACAAATCATCATGGCAAGTAACGAAGAAACCGTTTTGCTTATATGTAACGCTAGAAGTAACGCTTTCTAAGAGATTTTGGATTAAATTTATCATGGTGGTCAAATCGAAGATCGGACGAAAGAAAAAAAAGACAAAAGTCCTTGAAAGAGCAGAGGTTGGGAAGGTGCTATGTTTTTTTCATCTCGACCGACACCAAAAGTGCTCCATATCCCACTTGCAATACATGGAAGTGAAACAAATCATCATGGCAAGTAACGAAGAAACCGTTTTGCTTTTATGTAACGCTAGAAGTAACGCTTTCTGTGAGATTTTGGAATTACTCTACCAGTTTTTGCAATTACACGAAGAACTTGTTTGGAACGAAGGTCGACGACAAAACATGAATATCTCGAAAACTAGAAGAGCTAGAAGGACGCCAAAGGTACCAAAAGAAAGGAAGTTAAATTTGCGACGTCAAATATGGGGGTAAAATCGAAGATCGGACGAAAGACAAAAAAGTTCTAAGCGTTTGAAGGAGCAAGGGTTGGGAAAAGTGCTATGTTTTTTTCCATCTCGACCGACACCAAAAGTGCTCTATATCTCACTTGCAATACATGGAAGTGAAACAAATCATCATGGCAAGTAACGAAGATACCGTTTTGCTTATATGTAACGCTAGAAGTAACGCTTTCTAAGAGATTTTGGATTAAATCTATCATGGTGGTCAAATCGAAGATCGGACGAAAGAAAAAAAAGACAAAAGTCCTTGAAAGAGCAGAGGTTGGGAAGGTGCTATGTTTTTTTCCATCGCGACCGACACCAAAAGTGCTCCATATCCCACTTGCAATACATGGAAGTGAAACAAATCATGATGGCAAGTAACGAAGAAACCGTTTTGCTTTTATGTAACGCTAGAAGTGACGCTTTCTGTGAGATTTTGGAATTACTCTACCAGTTTTTGCAATTACACGAAGAACTTGTTTGGAACGAAGGTCGACGACAAAACATGAATATCTCGAAAACTAGAAGAGCTAGAAGGACGCCAAAGGTACCAAAAGAAAGGAAGTTAAATTTGCGACGTCAAATATGGGGGTAAAATCGAAGATCGGACGAAAGACAAAAAAGTTCTAAGCGTTTGAAGGAGCAAGGGTTGGGAAAAGTGCTATGTTTTTTTCCATCTCGACCGACACCAAAAGTGCTCCATATCTCACTTGCAATACATGGAAGTGAAACAAATCATCATGGCAAGTAATGAAGAAACCGTTTTGCTTATATGTAACGCTGGAAGTAACGCTTTCTAAGAGATTTTGGATTAAATCTATCATGGTGGTCAAATCGAAGATCGGACGAAAGAAAAAAAAGACAAAAGTCCTTCAAAGAGCAGAGGTTGGGAAAGGTGCTATGTTTTTTTCCATCTGGACCGACATCAAAAGTGCTCCATATCCCACTTGCAATACATGGAAGTGAAACAAATCATCATGGCAAGTAACGAAGAAACCGTTTTGCTCATATGTAACGCTAGAAGTAACGCTTTATGTTAGATGCTGGAATAAATCTATCCTGGTGGTCAAATCGAAGATCGGACGAAAGAAAAAAAAGACAAAAGTCCTTGAAAGAGCAGAGGTTGGGAAGGTGCTATGTTTTTTTCCATCTCGACCGACACCACAAGCGCTCCATATCCCACTTGCAATACATGGAAGTGAAACAAATCATCATGGCAAGTAACGAAGAAACCGTTTTGCTTATATGTAACGCTAGAAGTAACGCTTTCTAAGAGATTTTGGATTAAATTTATCATGGTGGTCAAATCGAAGATCGGACGAAAGAAAAAAAAGACAAAAGTCCTTGAAAGAGCAGAGGTTGGGAAGGTGCTATGTTTTTTTCCATCTCGACCGACACCACAAGTGCTCCATATCCCACTTGCAATACATGGAAGTGAAACAAATCATCATGGCAAGTAACGAAGAAACCGTTTTGCTTTTATGTAACGCTAGAAGTAACGCTTTCTGTGAGATTTTGGAATTACTCTACCAGTTTTTGCAATTACACGAAGAACTTGTTTGGAACGAAGGTCGACGACAAAACATGAATATCTCGAAAACTAGAAGAGCTAGAAGGACGCCAAAGGTACCAAAAGAAAGGAAGTTAAATTTGCGACGTCAAATATGGGGGTAAAATCGAAGATCGGACGAAAGACAAAAAAGTTCTAAGCGTTTGAAGGAGCAAGGGTTGGGAAAAGTGCTATGTTTTTTTCCATCTCGACCGACACCAAAAGTGCTCTATATCTCACTTGCAATACATGGAAGTGAAACAAATCATCATGGCAAGTAACGAAGATACCGTTTTGCTTATATGTAACGCTAGAAGTAACGCATTCTAAGAGATTTTGGATTAAATCTATCATGGTGGTCAAATCGAAGATCGGACGAAAGAAAAAAAAGACAAAAGTCCTTGAAAGAGCAGAGGTTGGGAAGGTGCTATGTTTTTTTCCATCGCGACCGACACCAAAAGTGCTCCATATCCCACTTGCAATACATGGAAGTGAAACAAATCATGATGGCAAGTAACGAAGAAACCGTTTTGCTTTTATGTAACGCTAGAAGTGACGCTTTCTGTGAGATTTTGGAATTACTCTACCAGTTTTTGCAATTACACGAAGAACTTGTTTGGAACGAAGGTCGACGACAAAACATGAATATCTCGAAAACTAGAAGAGCTAGAAGGACGCCAAAGGTACCAAAAGAAAGGAAGTTAAATTTGCGACGTCAAATATCGGGGTAAAATTCGAAGATCGGACGAAAGACAAAAAAGTTCTAAGCGTTTGAAGGAGCAAGGGTTGGGAAAAGTGCTATGTTTTTTTCCTTCTCGACCGACACCAAAAGTGCTATATATCCCACTTGCAATACATGGAAGTGAAACAAATCATCATGACAAGTAACGAAAAAACCGTTTTGCTTATATGTAACGCTAGAAGTAACGCTTTCTAAGAGATTTTGGATTAAATCTATCATGGTGGTCAAATCGAAGATCGGACGAAAGAAAAAAAAGACAAAAGTCCTTGAAAGAGCAGAGGTTGGGAAGGTGCTATGTTTTTTTCCATCTCGACCGACACCACAAGTGCTCCATATCCCACTTGCAATACATGGAAGTGAAACAAATCATCATGGCAAGTAACGAAGAAACCGTTTTGCTTTAATGTAACGCTAGAAGTAACGCTTTCTGTGAGATTTTGGAATTACTCTACCAGTTTTTGCAATAACACGAAGAACTTGTTTGGAACGAAGGTCGACGACAAAACATGAATATCTCGAAAACTAGAAGAGCTAGAAGGACGCCAAAGGTACCAAAAGAAAGGAAGTTAAATTTGCGACGTCAAATATGGGGGTAAAATCGAAGATCGGACGAAAGACAAAAAAGTTCTAAGCGTTTGAAGGAGCAAGGGTTGGGAAAAGTGCTATGTTTTTTTCCATCTCGACCGACACCAAAAGTGCTCCATATCCCACTTGCAATACATGGAAGTGAAACAAACCATCATGGCAAGTAACGAAAAAACCGTTTTGCTTATATGTAACGCTAGAAGTAACGCTTTCTAAGAGATTTTGGATTAAATCTATCATGGTGGTCAAATCGAAGATCGGACGAAAGAAAAAAACGACAAAAGTCCTTGAAAGAGCAGAGGTTGGGAAGGTGCTATGTTTTTTTCCATCTCGACCGACACCAAAAGTGCTCCATATCCCACTTGCAATACATGGAAGTGAAACAAATCATCATGGCAAGTAACGAAGAAACCGTTTTGCTTTTATGTAACGCTAGAAGTAACGCTTTCTGTGAGATTTTGGAATTACTCTACCAGTTTTTGCAATTACACGAAGAACTTGTTTGGAACGAAGGTCGACGACAAAACATGAATATCTCGAAAACTAGAAGAGCTAGAAGGACGCCAAAGGTACCAAAAGAAAGGAAAAATTAATTTGCGACATCAAATATGGGGGTAAAATCGAAGATCGGACGAAAGACAAAAAAGTTCTAAGCGTTTGAAGGAGCAAGGGTTGGGAAAAGTGCTATGTTTTTTTCCTTCTCGACCGACACCAAAAGTGCTCCATATCCCACTTGCAATACATGGAAGTGAAACAAATCATCATGGCAAGTAACGAAGATACCGTTTTGCTTATATGTAACGCTAGAAGTAAAGCTTTCTAAGAGATTTTGGATTAAATCTATCATGGTGGTCAAATCGAAGATCGGACGAAAGAAAAAAAAGACAAAAGTCCTTGAAAGAGCAGAGGTTGGGAAAGGTGCTATGTTTTTTTCCATCTCGACCGACACCAAAAGTGCTCCATATCCCACTTGCAATACATGGAAGTGAAACAAATCATCATGGCAAGTAAAGAAGAAACCGTTTTGCATTTATGTAACGCTAGAAGTAACGCTTTCTGTGAGATTTTGGAATTACTCTACCAGTTTTTGCAATTACACGAAGAACTTGTATGGAACGAAGGTCGACGACAAAACATGAATATCTCGAAAACTAGAAGAGCTAGAAGGACGCCAAAGGTACCAAAAGAAAGGAAATTAAATTTGCGACACCAAATATGGAGGTAAAATCGAAGATCGGACGAAAGACAAAAAAGTTCTATGCGTTTGAAGGAGCAAGGGTTGGGAAAAGTGCTATGTTTTTTTCCTTCTCGACCGACACCAAAAGTGCTCCATATCCCACTTGCAATACATGGAAGTGAAACAAATCATCATGGCAAGTAACGAAGATACCGTTTTGCTTATATGTAACGCTAGAAGTAACGCTTTCTGTGAGATTTTGGAATTAATCTATCATTATGGTCAAATCGAAGATCGGACGAAAGAAAAAAAAGACAAAAGTCCTTCAAAGAGCAGAGGTTGGGAAAGGTGCTATGTTTTTTTCCATCTGGACCGACATCAAAAGTGCTCCATATCCCACTTGCAATACATGGAAGTGAAACAAATCATCATGGCAAGTAACGAAGAAACCGTTTTGCTTTTATGTAACGCTAGAAGTAACGCTTTCTGTGAGATTTTGGAATTACTCTACCAGTTTTTGCAATAACACGAAGAACTTGTTTGGAACGAAGGTCGACGACAAAACATGAATATCTCGAAAACTAGAAGAGCTAGAAGGACGCCAAAGGTACCAAAAGAAAGGAAGTTAAATTTGCGACGTCAAATATGGGGGTAAAATCGAAGATCGGACGAAAGACAAAAAAGTTCTAAGCGTTTGAAGGAGCAAGGGTTGGGAAAAGTGCTATGTTTTTTTCCTTCTAGACCGACACCAAAAGTGCTCCATATCCCACTTGCAATACATGGAAGTGAAACAAATCATCATGGCAAGTAACGAAGATACCGTTTTGCTTATATGTAACGCTAGAAGTAACGCTTTCTAAGAGATTTTGGATTAAATCTAACATGGTGGTCAAATCGAAGATCGGACGAAAGAAAAGAAAGACAAAAGTCCTTGAAAGAGCAGAGGTTGGGAAGGTGCTATGTTTTTTTCCATCTCGACCGACACCACAAGTGCTCCATATCCCACTTGCAATACATGGAAGTGAAACAAATCATCATGGCAAGTAACGAAGAAACCGTTTTGCTTTTATGTAACGCTAGAAGTAACGCTTTCTGTGAGATTTTGGAATTACTCTACCAGTTTTTGCAATTACACGAAGAACTTGTTTGGAACGAAGGTCGACGACAAAACATGAATATCTCGAAAACTAGAAGAGCTAGAAGGACGCCAAAGGTACCAAAAGAAAGGAAGTTAAATTTGCGACGTCAAATATGGGGGTAAAATCGAAGATCGGACGAAAGACAAAAAAGTTCTAAGCGTTTGAAGGAGCAAGGGTTGGGAAAAGTGCTATGTTTTTTTCCTTCTAGACCGACACCAAAAGTGCTCCATATCCCACTTGCAATACATGGAAGTGAAACAAATCATCATGGCAAGTAACGAAAAAACCGTTTTGCTTATATGCAACGCTAGAAGTAACGCTTTCTAAGAGATTTTGGATTAAATCTATCATGGTGGTCAAATCGAAGATCGGACGAAAGAAAAAAAAGACAAAAGTCCTTGACAGAGCAGAGGTTGGGAAAGGTGCTATGTTTTTTTCCATCGCGACCGACACCAAAAGTGCTCCATATCCCACTTGCAATACATGGAAGTGAAACAAATCATCATGGCAAGTAACGAAGAAACCGTTTTGCTTTTATGTAACGCTAGAAGTGACGCTTTCTGTGAGATTTTGGAATTACTCTACCAGTTTTTGCAATTACACGAAGAACTTGTTTGGAACGAAGGTCGACGACAAAACATGAATATCTCGAAAACTAGAAGAGCTAGAAGGACGCCAAAGGTACCAAAAGAAAGGAAGTTAAATTTGCGACGTCAAATATGGGGGTAAAATCGAAGATCGGACGAAAGACAAAAAAGTTCTAAGCGTTTGAAGGAGCAAGGGTTGGGAAAAGTGCTATGTTTTTTTCCATCTCGACCGACACCAAAAGTGCTCCATATCCCACTTGCAATACATGGAAGTGAAACAAACCATCATGGCAAGTAACGAAAAAACCGTTTTGCTTATATGTAACGCTAGAAGTAACGCTTTCTAAGAGATTTTGGATTAAATCTATCATGGTGGTCAAATCGAAGATCGGACGAAAGAAAAAAAAGACAAAAGTCCTTGAAAGAGCAGAGGTTGGGAAGGTGCTATGTTTTTTTCCATCTCGACCGACACCAAAAGTGCTCCATATCCCACTTGCAATACATGGAAGTGAAACAAATCATCATGGCAAGTAACGAAGAAACCGTTTTGCTTTTATGTAACGCTAGAAGTAACGCTTTCTAAGAGATTTTGGAATTACTCTACCAGTTTTTGCAATTACACGAAGAACTTGTTTGGAACGAAGGTCGACGACAAAACATGAATATCTCGAAAACTAGAAGAGCTAGAAGGACGCCAAAGGTACCAAAAGAAAGGAAGTTAAATTTGCGACGTCAAATATGGGGGTAAAATCGAAGATCGGACGAAAGACAAAAAAGTTCTAAGCGTTTGAAGGAGCAAGGGTTGGGAAAAGTGCTATGTTTTTTTCCATCTCGACCGACACCAAAAGTGCTCCATATCCCACTTGCAATACATGGAAGTGAAACAAACCATCATGGCAAGTAACGAAAAAACCGTTTTGCTTATATGTAACGCTAGAAGTAACGCTTTCTAAGAGATTTTGGATTAAATCTATCATGGTGGTCAAATCGAAGATCGGACGAAAGAAAAAAAAGACAAAAGTCCTTGAAAGAGCAGAGGTTGGGAAGGTGCTATGTTTTTTTCCATCTCGACCGACACCAAAAGTGCTCCATATCCCACTTGCAATACATGGAAGTGAAACAAATCATCATGGCAAGTAACGAAGAAACCGTTTTGCTTTTATGTAACGCTAGAAGTAACGCTTTCTGTGAGATTTTGGAATTACTCTACCAGTTTTTGCAATTACACGAAGAACTTGTTTGGAACGAAGGTCGACGACAAAACATGAATATCTCGAAAACTAGAAGAGCTAGAAGGACGCCAAAGGTACCAAAAGAAAGGAAATTAAATTTGCGACATCAAATATGGGGGTAAAATCGAAGATCGGACGAAAGACAAAAAAGTTCTAAGCGTTTGAAGGAGCAAGGGTTGGGAAAGGTGCTATGTTTTTTTCCTTCTCGACCGACACCAAAAGTGCTCCATATCCCACTTGCAATACATGGAAGTGAAACAAATCATCATGGCAAGTAACGAAGAAACCGTTTTGCTTATATGTAACGCTAGAAGTAACGCTTTCTAAGAGATTTTGGATTAAATCTATCATGGTGGTCAAATCGAAGATCGGACGAAAGAAAAAAAAGACAAAAGTCCTTGAAAGAGCAGAGGTTGGGAAGGTGCTATGTTTTTTTCCATCTCGACCGACACCACAAGTGCTCCATATCCCACTTGCAATACATGGAAGTTGTTCCGATAGCTCAAGTCGATGGTTCAGCTTAGACTAAAATACATTTATTGATGTAATCTAACATGTTATCTTAACGCTAGATCTTATCTCACAAACACTTATTACTTATCTATCACTAACATATCTACTACTGGTAACATAATTATCTTATGCAAAGGACTGTGCTACTGGGGCATCCTTTGCCTACTTTACGGCGCTAACATCCCGACCACCATAAAAATTCAAATTTTTATAAACTAATTAAACTATTTACACTGTTGAACCTGTCCTCCTTCCTTTCTGTTGCCCTCAAATGGAAGTACACATAACTTGGCAACTGGCCTTTTCATTTTATCGGACTGAGCTGTGCGTAAAGTAACTACCCTGACTATCCCGTCCTTCCCTGGGTGCACTTCTATCACTCGTGCCAATGGCCATTTGTTTGGTGGCATATTATCATCACGAATGATAACCATTATTCCAGGTTCTATAGCCGTCGCAGGCATACTCCACTTATTCCTAACGTGCAGCTGGTGCAGATACTCGGATCGCCATCGAGCCCAAAAGTGCTGAAATCGCTGTTGAATCACCCGCCAATGATTCAACCTGCCTTCCGGAATATCCCGCAGATCAATATCCGGGACCTGCTGCATATTTGAACCCGTGATAAAGCCCTTCTACCTGCGCCAACCTTCTACCTGCGTAAATAAACCTTCTACCTGCGCCAACAGCGTGACCATATCTTCATACGTGGCTGCTGCGTCTCCCAATACACGATGTAGGTGACGCTTCATTGACTTAACCGCTGCCTCCCAAAGTCCTCCGAAGTGGGGAGCTCCGGGCGGAATGAAACTCCATTTCAAACCTCGTTCGCTGCTCCAAGTTGTTACCTCTGCCTGAAATTGAGAGGAACTAAGCAGATCATAGAGTTTACGCAGTTCGTTGGCGGCTCCCTTGAAGTTGGTGCCATTGTCGGAGTGCAGTTCAGCCACTAATCCTCGCTTCGACACGAATCTTCGGAGTGCCGCTATGAAGGCTGCCGTGGACAGAGAGGACCAACTCCAGATGCACTGCCCGCGTAACGAAGCACACAAACACTGCGATGTATGCCTTTGTGGGTGCTGCCTTCCTATGACCGCCCTTGATGTACACTGTAATCCACACCCGATATGGCAAACGGTCTCGCTTCCGCTACTCTTGCTGCAGGTAACTCTCCCATTGGTTGCACCACCAGCTTCGGCTTATTCTTGAAGCAGCTGACACACTGCCGCTGCACTTGCCGAACCACTGACCTCACTCCCATGATCCAAAATCGTTGTCGTAATGAGGTCAACATCAACTGTGGCCCAGCATGAAGCAAGTTGACATGGTAATGTAACGCCAACAACCTCGCCAACGGATGTCCTTTGGGAATTATTTTGGGATGCTTTGCTGCCTCACTCATATGCGCGTTCTGAAGCCGTCCCTTGACTCGAATCAATCCGTCTTCGCCCAGAAATGGATCGCAAAACCTCAAGCCCGAAGCACTAGGCAAACTCCTTCCTTTCTTCAACGTGTCCAGCTCTGCCGTCAACTGCTCCCTCTGTGCCAAGCGGCAAAGCGTTGACTCCGCCTTCCTTAAATCCTCAGTGGTCAAAGGTGCCATTTCCTCTGACATTGGTTTTGCCTGCGACCTTAGAGCATGGAGATATCGCTGACAATATCCCACCACTCTGCGCAGCTTCGTGTATGTGGAGCACAGGGAGTAGAGTCGGTCACTAAAGTTCTCTTCGTCGAGCGAAGAGACTAGTACCGCTGTTGCTCGTTCTTCGCCTGTAGGTTCCAATGCCTTGGCCTTGTTTGGCAATGCTGGCCACGATTCTTCTTCCAAGGAGAGCCATGTTGGCCCCGACCACCATTGCTTGGTGTCGATAAGAGCCTCCGGATCCACACCTCTAGACACTAGATCCGCCGGGTTCTCGACTCCCGGTACGTGCCTCCATTGAGCTCCTTCCGCGTTCCGCTGGATCTTTGATGTGCGATTCGCTACGAATGTCTTCCAATTTCCATGAGGAGAATTCACCCAATGCCACACAGTCATGGAATCCGTCCATAAAAAGGCAGGTGCTCCTTCCGGCAGGACCTTCTTCACTAACCGATATAAGTTGCTGCCCAAGAGCGCTGCACATAACTCCAATCTAGCGATCGTTATCTTTTGCTTCAACGATACCAACTTCGATTTCGATATAAAGAAGTTCACTGTCGCCTTTTCGCCAACTTTCTGACCACGGATGTAACAACAAGCTCCATACCCCCTTTCCGATGCGTCGCAGAATATATGCACTTGTTTTTCCATACTGCTATCCGTTACCACTGGTCTTGGAACTTCTATCTTTGATAGTGCCGTAAGTTGGGGAAAGAACGCCATCCATTCTGCAAACAAGCCTTCTGGTAACACATCGTCCCAGTCCCAGCGTTTTCCCTTGGCATCCTTCAAAGTTACTATACGTTGCAAAATCAGCTTTGCCTTCATCTTAACAGGATCGAGGAATCCTAATGGATCATATACTTTCGCGAGGCATCCCGATACCTGCCGTTTCGTGCGTAGGGTTTCGATCTGTGGCGGTAGCCTAACTTGAACACTCAAGACGTCCGACGATGTGTTCCACGACAAGCCCAATGTGGACACCGTACCTGTAGGCTCCGTCCCAAACTCATAATTTCCTGCCTTCGCGATGTGCTCTGGTGTGATTGCTGCAAGTGCTTCTGGCTCATTGGAAGCCCACTTGCGGAGGCCAAACCCTACCATGCTGAGCAACTCACTGAGCTCCTTTACCATGTTTCCCGCTTCCTCTATGGTCGCTGCGCCGGACAAGATGTCGTCAACATAGAAATCATTTGCGCAGCGTGACGCCATGGGAAACTGATGCCCTTCATCTTCGAAAATCTTAAATAATGTCCTGATTGCTAGGAAGGGTGCACACGCGGTCCCATACGTTACCGTATTCAGAACGTAGACCCCAACTGGATCATTGGCGGTTTCTCTCCATAATATTCGTTGTAGATTTTTATCTTCTTCCGCCACCAAGACCTGCCGATACATTTTTTCTACATCAGCCACAAAGGCCACAGGCCTCATCCTGAATCTGAGAAGAATGACTTCTATGTCATCTTGTAATCGCGGTCCAGTCAACAAAATGTCGTTTAAGCTTAGCCCGGTACCACAACGGCATGATGCATCGAACACCACTCGACACTTTTTCGTCAATCCATCAGTCTTCCAAACTGCATGGTGCGGTAGGTAAAACCGTGGCGTGCCCTCTGCCATCTTATCTTCTACATAAGTTGACACCTTTGTCATATGCCCTAGTCTGATGTATTCGGACATAAATTCCTTGTACGCGGCACCCAGGTTCGGCTCCTTGATCATACGCCTTTCAATGGCCGCTAACCTTTTCAATGCTGGTTGAAGTGAGTCTCTCAGCCTTTCTTCGAAGTTGGCTACCTTGGGCAAGTTAACGACATACCTTCCCGACTCGGTGCGCCTCGTTGTGTTTAGATAAAGGTTTTCACATTCCTCATCTTGCTCGGACCGTACACGTTCTTCCGGTATCGCTTCCAGGCTAGCCAGCTTCTCAAATATTGCCCCAAGATCGTTGTCAGCCAAACAGGAACAGACGACCTCAGCTGCATCTTCAGAGACTCGTTCTTCCCTGCCGCATACAATCCAACCAAGGCTGGACTCCAGGAGCTTTGGCAAGTGAGGTGCTAACTTTAATTGACCTTGTTGGAGCAACTCGCCAAATAACTCTGCACCAATCAGAAGGTCTATCCGCTCACTCCGGAAGAATGCTGGATCTGCCAATATCAGTGCTTGGGGAATGTTCCAGGACTCCGTATTCCGAGTTTGCGCTGGAAAGTTGGCTGTTATGTTTCGCAGCACCAACCAATTCACTCGAGACACAAAGGTTGACGCTCGTGATTTCATGGTAGCTACCACCATCGTCTCTGCCTTTAGCGAAACTGCTCCGATGCCGGACAAAGGTTTATTTAGTCGCCTTTTCTTCAGCTTCAACTGCTGTACCAACCGTTCGCTCATGAAGTTGGATTGCGACCCCTGGTCTAGCAACGCTCTAGCTGGAAATTCTCTACCTTCATCATTGCAAATCAACACCTGAGCCGTTGACAACCAAATCATTTTCTCTTGTGAAGGCTGCGAATCAACTGGAGCTGGTATGTACGTGATGGCGCTTATGCTGCTCTCTGTTCTCGGGGTAATCGGATTGGTTTTGTTGCATACTAAGGTGTGATGTCGTTTCTGACAGTTTCCGCATCTTGACTGGGCCTTACAGAATCTTGCTTGATGCTCCTTTCCTAAGCAGTTGAAGCACAAAGACTCAACCTTCGCAATCTGTTGGCGCTCTGACAACGACATCTTTGCAAATCTCTCGCATCTTGCGATATGATGATCGGCCTTACACAACACACACCCTCTGAGCATGTTGCCTGTCTGAGCTGCACAGGACATTGAAGCTGGATACGGTCTTTGTGTAGGCTTTCGAGTAATTTGATGATCATGATTTGTTCCCCTGGTTGCCGGCTTCGTATCGATCCTGTTTTGCGTGTGGACGACCGAGTTTGTCAAAATCTTGAGGCGCCGCTCACAAAACTCCATCAATGCCTTAAAGGTATCCGTCTTCTGCTCGGCTGCAATAAGTTCGAAAGCCATTAGTGTTTGCTCGTCGAACTTGTATCTTACCAGACTTGATAATGGGGTATCCCAGGAAGATACAGGCTCCTGCAATCTGTCCATCCCAAGCACTAAGCGCTTCGATTCGTTGACGATACGAGTCAATTCCTCCGCCGTTGCGGCAGCCATCGGTTGCAGATCCACCAACGCCTTGAAGTAGTCCCGTTTCAGCATCTTCGCATCATCAAACCGATCCAACAAAGCTTGCCACGTACTGTTTTAGTTTCCTTCTACAAGCTTTACGTGGTCGAATAACCTGGCAGCATCTCCTTTTAGCGAAGCCAACAAATATTGCAGCTTCATTATGTCCGACAACTCTGCATCGTGAACCATTGCAGTGAAGCGGTCCTTGAAGCTCATCCATTTTGTTTTATCACCATCGAACGCCGGTAGATCAATTTTGGGAAGCCTCACTTGCGAATTTGTAAAACTTGCATTCGCCATTGTACTATTTGCAGCCGGCCTATGGCCGTCCGCCCCATCTTGCTTCTCCAACAGAAAGCCCTTCACCCGATGGAACTTCCCGTAGAAGGCTTGTTTTTCAGTCAAAAGTTCCACCGTATCACATTCTTCGTGTTCCGTTAGTAACTTTTCTCTCGCACTTTCGAAGTTACTCTTAGCCTCTTCTAGCGAAATGAGGAGGCTGCTTATCTGGCACTGCTGGTTTTCGGTATAATTTTCGACGAACTCATAAAAAAAATCAACTCCCGCTAACTTGTCGTTGTATACGCGTTTCAACTGACGCACCATTTTGTCCGAAACGGGCATTTTCCTTATTATTTTTGTCCCGAGAAACGCTAATCCTTATACGCCAACCGCCAACTTTTTGTGCCACACTGTAGCGTCGACTCAAATTCGCGCGCGCTTTGCTGGATTTGGTTGCCGCTTGACACGGTCGTTCACGTACAGGTCCAATGGTCACAATTTCACCACGGCAACCACCACGAACTAGTGAATCTAACTACCATCCACTGAACTCAAACTCTTTCCGCGAATCAACTCTCTAACGCGGTTTACTCCGGATGAATGTTACAAGAATCCAAATTCTATCCGGTTCGCAGGACCAATGTTCCGATAGCTCAAGTCGATGGTTCAGCTTAGACTAAAATACATTTATTGATGTAATCTAACATGTTATCTTAACGCTAGATCTTATCTCACAAACACTTATTACTTATCTATCACTAACATATCTACTACTGGTAACATAATTATCTTATGCAAAGGACTGTGCTACTGGGGCATCCTTTGCCTACTTTACGGCGCTAACAGAAGTGAAACAAATCATCATGGCAAGTAACGAAGAAACCGTTTTGCTTTTATGTAACGCTAGAAGTGACGCTTTCTGTGAGATTTTGGAATTACTCTACCAGTTTTTGCAATTACACGAAGAACTTGTTTGGAACGAAGGTCGACGACAAAACATGAATATCTCGAAAACTAGAAGAGCTAGAAGGACGCCAAAGGTACCAAAAGAAAGGAAGTTAAATTTGCGACGTCAAATATGGGGGTAAAATCGAAGATCGGACGAAAGACAAAAAAGTTCTAAGCGTTTGAAGGAGCAAGGGTTGGGAAAAGTGCTATGTTTTTTTCCTTCTCGACAGACACCAAAAGTGCTCCATATCCCACTTGCAATACATGGAAGTGAAACAAATCATCATGGCAAGTAACGAAGAAACCGTTTTGCTTATATGTAACGCTAGAAGTAACGCTTTCTAAGAGATTTTGGATTAAATCTATCATGGTGGTCAAATCGAAGATCGGACGAAAGAAAAAAAAGACAAAAGCCCTTGAAAGAGCAGAGGTTGGGAAAGGTGCTATGTTTTTTTCCATCTCGACCGACACCAAAAGTGCTCCATATCCCACTTGCAATACTTGGAAGTGAAACAAATCATCATGGCAAGTAACGAAAAAACCGTTTTGCTTATATGTAACGCTAGAAGTAACGCTTTCTGTGAGATTTTGGAATTAATCTATCAAGGTGGTCAAATCGAAGATCGGACGAAAGAAAAAAAAGACAAAAGTCCTTGACAGAGCAGAGGTTGGGAAAGGTGCTATGTTTTTTTCCATCGCGACCGACACCAAAAGTGCTCCATATCCCACTTGCAATACATGGAAGTGAAACAAATCATCATGGCAAGTAACGAAGAAACCGTTTTGCTTTTATGTAACGCTAGAAGTAACGCTTTCTGTGAGATTTTGGAATTACTCTACCAGTTTTTGCAATTACACGAAGAACTTGTTTGGAACGAAGGTCGACGACAAAACATGAATATCTCGAAAACCAGAAGAGCTAGAAGGACGCCAAAGGTACCAAAAGAAAGGAAATTAAATTTGCAACACCAAATATGGGGGTCAAATCGAAGATCGGACGAAAGACAAAAAAGTTCTAAGCGTTTGAAGGAGCAAGGGTTGGGAAAAGTGCTATGTTTTTTTCCTTCTTGACCGACACCAAAAGTGCTCCATATCCCACTTGCAAAACATGGAAGTGAAACAAATCATCATGGCAAGTAACGAAGATACCGTTTTGCTTATATGTAACGCTAGAAGTAACGCTTTCTAAGATATTTTGGATTAAATCTATCATGTTGGTCAAATCGAAGATCGGACGAAAGAAAAAAAAGACAAAAGTCCTTGAAAGAGCAGAGGTTGGGAAAGGTGCTATGTTTTTTTCCATCTCGACCGACACCAAAAGTGCTCCATATCCCACTTGCAATACGTGGAAGTGAAACAAATCATCATGGCAAGTAACGAAGAAACCGTTTTGCTTTTATGTAACGCTAGAAGTAACGCTTTCTGTGAGATTTTGGAATTACTCTACCAGTTTTTGCAATTACACGAAGAACTTGTTTGGAACGAAGGTCGACGACAAAACATGAATATCTCGAAAACTAGAAGAGTTAGAAGGACGCCAAAGGTATTAAAAGAAAGGAAATTAAATTTGCGACACCAAATATGGGGGTCAAATCGAAGATCGGACGAAAGACAAAAAAGTTCTAAGCGTTTGAAGGAGCAAGGGTTGGGAAAAGTGCTATGTTTTTTTCCTTCTCGACCGACACCAAAAGTGCTCCATATCCCACTTGCAATACATGGAAGTGAAACAAATCATCATGGCAAGTAACGAAGATACCGTTTTGCTTATATGTAACGCTAGAAGTAACGCTTTCTAAGAGATTTTGGATTAAATCTATCATGGTGGTCAAATCGAAGATCGGACGAAAGAAAAAAAAGACAAAAGTCCTTGAAAGAGCAGAGGTTGGGAAAGTGCTATGTTTTTTTCCATCTCGACCGACACCACAAGTGCTCCATATCCCACTTGCAATACATGGAAGTGAAACAAATCATCATGGCAAGTAACGAAGAAACCGTTTTGCTTTTATGTAACGCTAGAAGTAACGCTTTCTGTGAGATTTTGGAATTACTCTACCAGTTTTTGCAATTACACGAAGAACTTGTTTGGAACGAAGGTCGACGACAAAACATGAATATCTCGAAAACTAGAAGAGCTAGAAGGACGCCAAAGGTACCAAAAGAAAGGAAAAATTAATTTGCGACATCAAATATGGGGGTAAAATCGAAGATCGGACGAAAGACAAAAAAGTTCTAAGCGTTTGAAGGAGCAAGGGTTGGGAAAAGTGCTATGTTTTTTTCCTTCTCGACCGACACCAAAAGTGCTCCATATCCCACTTGCAATACATGGAAGTGAAACAAATCATCATGGCAAGTAACGAAGATACCGTTTTGCTTATATGTAACGCTAGAAGTAACGCTTTCTAAGAGATTTTGGATTAAATCTATCATGGTGGTCAAATCGAAGATCGGACGAAAGAAAAAAAAGACAAAAGTCCTTGAAAGAGCAGAGGTTGGGAAAGGTGCTATGTTTTTTTCCATCTCGACCGACACCAAAAGTGCTCCATATCCCACTTGCAATACATGGAAGTGAAACAAATCATCATGGCAAGTAAAGAAGAAACCGTTTTGCATTTATGTAACGCTAGAAGTAACGCTTTCTGTGAGATTTTGGAATTACTCTACCAGTTTTTGCAATTACACGAAGAACTTGTATGGAACGAAGGTCGACGACAAAACATGAATATCTCGAAAACTAGAAGAGCTAGAAGGACGCCAAAGGTACCAAAAGAAAGGAAATTAAATTTGCGACACCAAATATGGAGGTAAAATCGAAGATCGGACGAAAGACAAAAAAGTTCTATGCGTTTGAAGGAGCAAGGGTTGGGAAAAGTGCTATGTTTTTTTCCTTCTCGACCGACACCAAAAGTGCTCCATATCCCACTTGCAATACATGGAAGTGAAACAAATCATCATGGCAAGTAACGAAGATACCGTTTTGCTTATATGTAACGCTAGAAGTAACGCTTTCTGTGAGATTTTGGAATTAATCTATCATTATGGTCAAATCGAAGATCGGACGAAAGAAAAAAAAGACAAAAGTCCTTCAAAGAGCAGAGGTTGGGAAAGGTGCTATGTTTTTTTCCATCTGGACCGACATCAAAAGTGCTCCATATCCCACTTGCAATACATGGAAGTGAAACAAATCATCATGGCAAGTAACGAAGAAACCGTTTTGCTTTTATGTAACGCTAGAAGTAACGCTTTCTGTGAGATTTTGGAATTACTCTACCAGTTTTTGCAATAACACGAAGAACTTGTTTGGAACGAAGGTCGACGACAAAACATGAATATCTCGAAAACTAGAAGAGCTAGAAGGACGCCAAAGGTACCAAAAGAAAGGAAGTTAAATTTGCGACGTCAAATATGGGGGTAAAATCGAAGATCGGACGAAAGACAAAAAAGTTCTAAGCGTTTGAAGGAGCAAGGGTTGGGAAAAGTGCTATGTTTTTTTCCTTCTAGACCGACACCAAAAGTGCTCCATATCCCACTTGCAATACATGGAAGTGAAACAAATCATCATGGCAAGTAACGAAGATACCGTTTTGCTTATATGTAACGCTAGAAGTAACGCTTTCTAAGAGATTTTGGATTAAATCTAACATGGTGGTCAAATCGAAGATCGGACGAAAGAAAAGAAAGACAAAAGTCCTTGAAAGAGCAGAGGTTGGGAAGGTGCTATGTTTTTTTCCATCTCGACCGACACCACAAGTGCTCCATATCCCACTTGCAATACATGGAAGTGAAACAAATCATCATGGCAAGTAACGAAGAAACCGTTTTGCTTTTATGTAACGCTAGAAGTAACGCTTTCTGTGAGATTTTGGAATTACTCTACCAGTTTTTGCAATTACACGAAGAACTTGTTTGGAACGAAGGTCGACGACAAAACATGAATATCTCGAAAACTAGAAGAGCTAGAAGGACGCCAAAGGTACCAAAAGAAAGGAAGTTAAATTTGCGACGTCAAATATGGGGGTAAAATCGAAGATCGGACGAAAGACAAAAAAGTTCTAAGCGTTTGAAGGAGCAAGGGTTGGGAAAAGTGCTATGTTTTTTTCCTTCTAGACCGACACCAAAAGTGCTCCATATCCCACTTGCAATACATGGAAGTGAAACAAATCATCATGGCAAGTAACGAAAAAACCGTTTTGCTTATATGCAACGCTAGAAGTAACGCTTTCTAAGAGATTTTGGATTAAATCTATCATGGTGGTCAAATCGAAGATCGGACGAAAGAAAAAAAAGACAAAAGTCCTTGACAGAGCAGAGGTTGGGAAAGGTGCTATGTTTTTTTCCATCGCGACCGACACCAAAAGTGCTCCATATCCCACTTGCAATACATGGAAGTGAAACAAATCATCATGGCAAGTAACGAAGAAACCGTTTTGCTTTTATGTAACGCTAGAAGTGACGCTTTCTGTGAGATTTTGGAATTACTCTACCAGTTTTTGCAATTACACGAAGAACTTGTTTGGAACGAAGGTCGACGACAAAACATGAATATCTCGAAAACTAGAAGAGCTAGAAGGACGCCAAAGGTACCAAAAGAAAGGAAGTTAAATTTGCGACGTCAAATATGGGGGTAAAATCGAAGATCGGACGAAAGACAAAAAAGTTCTAAGCGTTTGAAGGAGCAAGGGTTGGGAAAAGTGCTATGTTTTTTTCCATCTCGACCGACACCAAAAGTGCTCCATATCCCACTTGCAATACATGGAAGTGAAACAAACCATCATGGCAAGTAACGAAAAAACCGTTTTGCTTATATGTAACGCTAGAAGTAACGCTTTCTAAGAGATTTTGGATTAAATCTATCATGGTGGTCAAATCGAAGATCGGACGAAAGAAAAAAAAGACAAAAGTCCTTGAAAGAGCAGAGGTTGGGAAGGTGCTATGTTTTTTTCCATCTCGACCGACACCAAAAGTGCTCCATATCCCACTTGCAATACATGGAAGTGAAACAAATCATCATGGCAAGTAACGAAGAAACCGTTTTGCTTTTATGTAACGCTAGAAGTAACGCTTTCTAAGAGATTTTGGAATTACTCTACCAGTTTTTGCAATTACACGAAGAACTTGTTTGGAACGAAGGTCGACGACAAAACATGAATATCTCGAAAACTAGAAGAGCTAGAAGGACGCCAAAGGTACCAAAAGAAAGGAAGTTAAATTTGCGACGTCAAATATGGGGGTAAAATCGAAGATCGGACGAAAGACAAAAAAGTTCTAAGCGTTTGAAGGAGCAAGGGTTGGGAAAAGTGCTATGTTTTTTTCCATCTCGACCGACACCAAAAGTGCTCCATATCCCACTTGCAATACATGGAAGTGAAACAAACCATCATGGCAAGTAACGAAAAAACCGTTTTGCTTATATGTAACGCTAGAAGTAACGCTTTCTAAGAGATTTTGGATTAAATCTATCATGGTGGTCAAATCGAAGATCGGACGAAAGAAAAAAAAGACAAAAGTCCTTGAAAGAGCAGAGGTTGGGAAGGTGCTATGTTTTTTTCCATCTCGACCGACACCAAAAGTGCTCCATATCCCACTTGCAATACATGGAAGTGAAACAAATCATCATGGCAAGTAACGAAGAAACCGTTTTGCTTTTATGTAACGCTAGAAGTAACGCTTTCTGTGAGATTTTGGAATTACTCTACCAGTTTTTGCAATTACACGAAGAACTTGTTTGGAACGAAGGTCGACGACAAAACATGAATATCTCGAAAACTAGAAGAGCTAGAAGGACGCCAAAGGTACCAAAAGAAAGGAAATTAAATTTGCGACATCAAATATGGGGGTAAAATCGAAGATCGGACGAAAGACAAAAAAGTTCTAAGCGTTTGAAGGAGCAAGGGTTGGGAAAGGTGCTATGTTTTTTTCCTTCTCGACCGACACCAAAAGTGCTCCATATCCCACTTGCAATACATGGAAGTGAAACAAATCATCATGGCAAGTAACGAAGAAACCGTTTTGCTTATATGTAACGCTAGAAGTAACGCTTTCTAAGAGATTTTGGATTAAATCTATCATGGTGGTCAAATCGAAGATCGGACGAAAGAAAAAAAAGACAAAAGTCCTTGAAAGAGCAGAGGTTGGGAAGGTGCTATGTTTTTTTCCATCTCGACCGACACCACAAGTGCTCCATATCCCACTTGCAATACATGGAAGTTG